>NC_087216.1:31706281-31731207 GCF_015104395.2 Macrobrachium nipponense
CCGATTCGGGATCTCACTTTAGGGTTTGCAGCAAGGGTTGCAAAACCAGGTTACTTAAAGCTAGGTTAGACCCGCACACTTTGTGCGTTAATTGCAGAGGTCAGAACTGTAGCAAAAGTGTAACATGTGATGAATGTAAGGATTTGACTGATAAAGGCTGGAAGGAGTTAGAGAGTTATATGAGAAAGCTAGAAAAAGATAAATTAAGGAAAGCTTCATCTAGGACTTCTTCCTTAGCTTCTCAGGAATTAGAGAGTCAGGATTTTCCTTGTTCTATGTCTAACCCAGATCCACCTAACATATTACCTAACCCTGACACCGTTGTTCCCGAACCCGACACCATTGCCAGCTTATGGGAACAGATGGATTTAAGATTTAGCGTGCTTATGGCAGCAATGGATAAATTAGGAGAATCTGTGCATACTTTGATGCTAGATAAGAATAAGAAAAGTGTTGTGTTAAGTGATAGTGCAGTGGAGGAGGCGGTTGTTTGGTCCTCTCGTTCTCCTAGGCCTGGGCCCCTGCCAAACTCCCCGGACATTCGGAGGAGGCATGCCGAAAGCCGAAGGGAGACGAGCGGAATTGACATCCGAGCAGTCTTCCCCTCAGGCGATTCTGCTGCAAGTTCGGCTGAGGCAGAAGAGCAATGCTATAAAGGTGTTCGAGGAGTATCGCAGAAGTGTCTTTCGTCTTCTTCGAGTGCAAACGATTCGCCTCGCAGAGGTTGGAGGTTTAAGGACGAATCTCGTCCACTAAAGAGAACGAGACAAGTTTCGCCAGCCGCAATTCCCAAGAAGAAGATCGCGGCTTCTGTGGAAGAGCCGTCGTGTAGTTTTTGGGAGGTGCCGGAAGCATTCTCTTCGACTTCTGAGGAAGTAGAGAGACCGATGTTGAAGAAGAGGAGGAAGCATAAGTCTTCCAGTCGGGAGGTGACTGATAAGCGCCAGTCTGATGTACCTAGACAAGAGAAGGAGCTTACACGAGTAGAGAAGCGCCAGCCTGATGACACGACAACCGCGCTACACCAGACGCCAAAGCGCCTGGCTTCTCAAGAAGCAGCCGCTAAACGCCAAGCTACTAGACGCACGGATTCAGACTCGGCCAAGCGCTTTGATACGGTAGTATCAGGCGCCAGGCGCCATACGCCTGACTTGATTGACTTGGAACAGAGAGAGTTTACAAAACCAAGTCAAGTTTTGGGTTCTTCAGGGCATTCTAATAAATTCTTAGTAGAGATGAATAAAAAATTAGAGAATATTTTGGGGGTAGTTGGTAAGAAGCAGCAACCACTTCTTACTTCTACGCCTTCTTTAATTAGAACTTTACCGGAGGAGTCAAAGGGACACTGCAGTTGGTGGAGCAGGAGTTAGACTGTCCAGTGGATCAAGAACAAGCGGAGGACAATTTATCAGCAGGAGCGTCAGAAGGAGAAGCAGTAGAAGGTGAGAAGGAGACTCGGTCGTCGCCATACAAACAATTACTCAACTTTTTCCTAGATAACTTCCCAGAATCTTTTTCGCCAGCCACTCCCGCCTCACCTGAATCCCAGTATGCTAGGGATACTAAACCAGATTCTTCGACTTTCATTAAGCTGGTTTTGTCGATTTCGGCTAAAAAGGCGTTGAAAAAGATGGACGAGTGGTTGCGAAAAAGAGGGAGCAAGGTAGGACCGTGTTTTGTTTCCCTCCTTCGAGACTTTTAACTAAGAGCAGAGTTTGGTACAAAACTGGGGAAGCCTTCTCCCTGGGAGGCGCTGCCTCCTCTAATGGAGACTTCTCCAGCCTAGTGGACTCGTCCAGACGTTCTGCTTTGAAACCAGCGAAGATTTTCTTTACGAGTTGCAAATTAGATCATTTGCTGAAGGTGGTTTTCAGTCTTATGGAAGTAATAAGCTTCTTGGATTGGTCGATTGGCACCTTGGGAAGAAAGGCAAAGTCTTTTAACCTGTCAGAAGAACATTTTACTGACTTCTCCAATGTGATGTCCTGTATTGATAAAGGAATAAGGGATGGAGCGACTGAAATCGCTTCCTTATTAACTGTGGGGATCCTCAAGAAACGTCAGCTTTGGTGTGCATTTACATCTAAGGGAGTAACAAGAACCCAGAAGTCGGCGCTTATGTTCGCTCCACTTGATGATAAGTGTAACCTTTTTCCTAAGGATTTAGTGTCTGAAATTTCTGCCTCTCTGGTCCAGAAAGCAACTCAAGACCTTTTAGCTCAGTCGGCTAAGAAGCCGAAAGGCACGACGACTTCGAGTGTACGCCCAGCGCCAGTTGTCGAGCAGGAGAAGCCCTTTCGGGGCAGAGCACCAACAAGAGGATTGCAGAGATCGAGGCCTAGAGTCAGGTTCGGTCCTAGGCCCAATAAGACAACAACTTATAAGAAATGAGCAGGGAATCCTTCACACACCAGTCGGAGCCAGACTCCAGGAGTTCTGGCAAGTTTGGGAACGAAGAGGAGCAGATCCATGGACAGTATCGGTACTGAAGGAAGGATATTCGATTCCGTTTGTAAAACATCCTCCTCTGTCAAAGGTACCGATAGTTTTGACAGCTTACTCGTCAAACTTGGAGAAATGTTGCGCATTGAGAAAGGAACTGTTGGCTCTATTAGAAAAAAAGAGCAATAGAGCTGGTAAAAGATCAGAACACCCCAGGCTTTTACAATTGCCTATTCATTGTCCCGAAAGCTTCGGGAGGGTGGAGACCAGTATTGGATATCAGTGCCCTGAACAAATTTGTGAGCAAGACAAAATTTTCGATGGAGACCACCCAGTCGGTTTTGTCAGCACTTCAAGGAGATTAGATGGCTTCCATAGACCTACAGGACGTGTACTTCCACATTCCAATTCACATAGACTCGAGGAAGTACCTAAGATTCGTGGTTCAGGGAAGGACATACCAGTTCAGGGCCCTATGCTTTAGACTATCCACAGTGCCACAAGTATTCACAAGAGTCCTCTCATCAGTAGCAAGGTGGTTACACCTAGAAGAAATAAGAGTAGCGCTCTATTTAGACGACTGGCTGCTCCGTTCACAGTTGAAAGAAGGGTGTGTGAAGGATTTGCAGAAGACAATTCAACTGACAGAATCTCAACTGATTCCGAACCAAATTTTAACTTACCTTGGAGTGACGATGAACTCAGTAGCTTTTCGGGCTTTTCTGTCAGAACAGAGAGTGAGTTCATGCCTGAGAAAAGTCAATCAATTTTTAGCAAAAAAGACATGCTCAGCTAACAAGTGGATGAGTCTTTTGGGGACCTTAGCGTCAATAGAACAGTTTGTAACTGGGAAGACTCTACATGAGACCGCTTCAGTTCTTCCTCAGAGCAAGTTGGGAAAGAAAGAGAGTCCCAGACACTTTTGTTTTTCCAATAACGGAGGAAATAAAGCAAGATCTCCTTTGGTGGAGGGTAGAAAAAAAGACTCAAGGAGGGTCTGTCTCTTTGGCCACTGAACCCCAACCTTGCATTCTTCTCAGACGCCTCGGATCAAGGATGGGGAGCGGTGCTGGGAAAGAAGGAAGTGTCAGGCTTGTGGACAATCAGTCAAAGACAGTGGCATATAAATCTAAAAGAACTAAAGGCAATACATTTGGGATTGAAGGCCTTTGCCAAGGAAGTACAGGGAAAAGTGGTCGTCATCAATTGCGACAACACCACAGCTCTCTCGTACATCAAGAAACAAGGGGGGACTCACTCCTTCTCTCTGTGCGAAGCGACGAGGGAGTTACTCATCTGGGCGAAAGAAAATCGGACAAGAATGCTCACCAGGTTTGTACAGGGGAGATACAATGTAAGAGCGGACGAGTTGAGCAGGAGAAATCAGGTGCTACCTACAGAGTGGACTCTGCACTTACAGGTATGCCAGCAGTTGTGGAATCTGTGGGGAAGACCTCTAGTGGACTTGTTTGCCACGGAAAAGACAACAAAATTGCCAATATATTGCTCCCCCGTACCCGACAAGAAAGGGTTCGCTTTAGACGCAATGCTGCTAGATTGGTCAGACTTGGACCTCTATGCCTTTCCTCCAATGAAAATGATCAGGGCAGCAGTATTGACAAAGTTCAGGCAACACGCAAATGTCAGAATGACGTTAATAGCTCCATTCTGGCCAGCAAGAGAATGGTTCCCGGAGATCCTGGACCTTCTAATAGACTACCTGAGGAAACTAACAGAGCGAGTAGATTTACTCAAACAACCTCATTTCAAGAGATTCCACGAGAATATCCACGCTCTACGTCTGACCGCATTCAGACTGTCGAGCGTACCCTCAGACAGAAGGGGTTTTCGAGACGAGCTTCATGGGCTATTGCCAGGCCAAGGAGAGAATCTTCAGCAGTGGTCTACCAGGCAAAATGGTCAATTTTTACAGGGCCATGCTATCCTCAGTATTCAAGCATAGGGGAATGGATGTCTCGAACAATCAGGAACTGTCAGATTTATTAAAATCCCTTGATACAAAGAAACAGGAAGGAAATAAGGTGATATCTTGGAATCTAGATATAGTGCTCAAATGGCTTCTATCTACGAGGTTTGAACAGTTAAGTGAGATAGCTTTCGGAGATCTCACTAGGAAAACATTATTCTTAGTGGCTCTAGCGTCGGCCAAAAGGATAAGTGAAATTCACGCCATCGATAAAAGAGTGGCATTTGCACAAGACAAAGCAATAAGCACATCGACGATTGGCTTTTTAGCAAAGAACGAGTCACCCTCACAACCATGGCCTCGATCGTTTAAAATAAAGGACCTCTCAGAGTTAGTAGGAGAGGGAGAACCAGAGAGATCATTATGTCCAGTAAGAACCCTGAAGTATTATATACACAGGACTCAACAAATAAGAGGAGGGTCAGACAATCTTTGGTGTTCAGTAAGAAATCCTTCGTGGATATTATCTAAGAATGCAATATCCTTTTTTTTATACATTCAACTTCCCTGGCAGATATATACTTAGCTTTAGACTCCGTCGTCCCCGACAGAAATTCGAATTTCGCGGCACACGCTACAGGTAGGTCAGGTGATCTACCTCCCTGCCGCTGGGTGGCAGGAATAGGAACCATTCCCATTTTCTATCAGATTTTCTCTGTCGCCGGTGCCCACAACATCGTTGTTGGTACCTCCTGACTTGATTTTCGTATTTCATCGCCGTTGGTCTTCTTGACTGTCTTTTTGGTGACGTATTTGGATCTGTGGTTTGGCATACGCTTTTGTGGACCGTTTTTGGATTTTGCTTCGGATTTTGCAAAATGTCTGATTCTAGCTGCGAAGTTAGAAGATGTGTGAATGAGGGTTGTTTGGTGAGGCTACCGAAAGTGTCGTTAGATCCTCACAAGGTATGCAAGAGGTGTAGGGGGTATGAATGCACTAGAAATAACACTTGTGATGAATGTGTGAATATGGATGAGGAAGGATGGAAAAGACTAGATTCCTATTTAAGGAAACTAGAGAGAGATAGGGTTAGAAAGGCTGTCTTAGAAGCTTGAGTAGATCTCGCTCTAACGAGCCAGTTAGTATAACTAACCCCCAATTAATTGCTTCCTCACATGCAGTGTCACCCTCTTCCGTAGCAGATGTTGCAAGTTCTGCTGCGGAGATTGCAAATCTGAAGACCGCATTAAGGAGGATGGAGCTTGAAATGCAAGCTCTTAAAGGTAAGACTGTGGAAAGTGACATAAGTGTCCCCAGTGTAGTGGAGGGTGCGTCTGATCGGCTCTGTCTCGCTCCCTGGCCTAGACCTCTTCCAAGCTCCCAGGCCCAGAGGAGAAGGAATGTCGACAGTCGTACGGAGGTTACGGAGAATCCCCACGGTCAGGAGCGTCCCTCGGCAGAATCTGTAGCGTCCCAGACTGCCAAGGATCACCATTGGAAAGGCATCCTAAAAGAGTGCTTTTCGTCATCCGATTCGTCTCCTCGCAGAAATGGAGGGACTTCCGACGAACTGTCGCGTCCGATCAAGAGGAGTTGGAAAGCGCCTACGCTGGACTCGAGCCCGGAACGTTTCCCGGACGATTCTCCCTGCGAGAGGAAAAGAGCCAAGAGGACAATGAATTCTCCTGCTCCTACGCCTTCCAGGGCGAATTCTCCTATTCCTGAGAGAGAAAAGGAAGAAACCGCGACGGGACATCCTACTTAAAATGCAGGAACAGATATCCTCATTAGTAGAGTATTGAGAAAAGACCCTCCGAGGGAGAAAGGATGATTTTCTTCCTGTTAAGAGATCTCGTCTGATGGGCGTTCCGGACTCCAGACTCCTCTCTCTACTCGTCCAAGAACAGAGATGAATAAGGAAAGACTAACGGAAACTCATAGGCTTGGGACGCCAGATACGGACAATGAAGAAGAGTGTCCGAGTCGGACAGAACCATCCAGGCGCTCGGCGCCAGAATTGGACGACTCGGACAGGCAAAAGTGTCCTACGCGGACGGCGCCACCGACACCATCCGCAGACGCGGACAGCCCGGACAGGCAGATTTGCCTATGCGGACAATTATGACCAAGCGCCGTGTGCCAATTACAGACAACCTGGACAAGGCGGACAGCCTGGACAGGACAAAACGTCGTGCGCAGGCAACTCCTTCTGGGCGCCAGGCGCCAGAAGCAGATAAGATGGACAGGCAGAAGTGTCGTACTGGAACGACACCAGCCAGGCGCCAAGTTCCACATGTAGACAGCTCGGACAGACGACACTGTCCGAGACAGACAGATACGTCCAAGCGCATGGAACGAACCAGACTTTTGGCGCCAGATAAACGCCAAGCGCCAAGATTTTCTTCAAGAAATCCATACGGAGAAATCAACCAGGAAGCGTCTCTTTATGATTTGGACCAGGAACGGGTTTCTCTGGACAGAGACGAAAGATGTCGCACAGGCGGCCGTCGTCCTGATCACGATATATCCATTTCTGGTGGAAACTTGTCGCAAGCACAGCTGTCTTCTGATAAGAATGCAAGATGTCGCACAGGCGGCCGTCATACTTGTCAGGAGGGCTTAGATGATGATCAGGTTTTTTCTCAGGATCAGCATTCGCTGGACAGTTACGCAAGATGTCGCACAGGTGGCCGTCGCCCTTGTCGGGAGGGAGCTGATCCTGCGAAGAGCCCTTCACCTTGCTAGAAGAGACGTTCTCCCAGGCGGCTGATAATGATTCTCCGGTGGAACTTGAATTGGAGGATGTCTCTGACACCAAAGATCAAAAAGGTGCTGGACTATCGGACTACAAAGCGTTGGTGGCTCTTTTGCTCCAAGAATTTGGTGATTCTTTGAGTCCTGCCGCCCCTCCGTCTCCTCGGTCGCTGTTCACAAGCACGAAGACCTCAAAGTCGTCGTCCTTCCTGAAGATGCGGCCGACAATTTCCATGAAGAAGGCTTTGCAGTCTTTTGGAAACTGGCTCAACTCCAGGAAGGAGGCGGGAAAGACTGTCTTTACCTGCCCTCCCTCCAGACTTTCTGGGAGGAGGGGTATCTGGTATGAGACAGGCGAAGCAATGGCACTCGCCCTCCCAGCTTCTGCTGAGGCAGATTTTTCAACGCTGGTGGACGCATTGAGGAGACAGTCTCTCTCTTCAGCCAAGATAACTTGGGGAATGTCTGAAATGGACCATCTCCTCAAGGGATTGTTCCATGTCTTGGAAGTTTTCAACTTTCTGGACTGGTCCCTTGGGGTGATGGCCAAGAGGACACAAGACAATGAACGCCTGAGCCCCGATGTCCTTAATAGTATTTTGGCTTGTATGGACAAGGCAGTGCAAGATGGATCGGGGGAAGTGGCCTCCCTTTTCGGGGTGGGAATACTTAAGAAGAGAACTGTATTCGTTCTTTTCTTACAAAAAAGCTGTCTCTCCGGTACAGAGGTCGTCCCTACAAGTGTACGCCCTCTGTCTAACCGCCCTCAAGCTTTTCCCTTCTCAGTTAGTGAGAGAACATTTTCACTCACTTACTGAGAAGGCGAACACAGGATCTGCTGGTACAGTCAACCAAAAGGCCGAGGACAGCTGTTCCCGCTACGAAGAAGGAGACACGGAACCCAAAGCCCCCCTTTCGAGGGAGTTCGTCTTCTCGGCCCTTCTTTAGGAAGAGAGGAGCAGAAAGGAGAGGTAGGTCTTCTGCCTTTAGACCTACCAAGAAAAACAAGTGAACTTCAAGTCCTCCAAACACCAGTAGGCGCCAGACTTCTGAACTTTGCAGAAGAATGGGCGTCGAGAGGGGCGGACAACTGGTCCCTCTCAATAGTGAGGAGAGGATATCTCATCCCCTTCAGAGACAGGCCTCCCTTGACGTCTACTCCAAGGGAACTGTCGGCGAAGTACACGGACTCTGTCAAGAGGAAGACCCTTCTTCAACTAGTGGAACAAATGTTGGACAAGGAGGCCATAGAATTAGTACAGGACCTGCACTCTCAGGGCTTTTACAATCGACTGTTTCCTCGTACCAAAATCCTCGGAGGGTGGAGACCTGTCCTGGATGTGAGCGCACTGAACCGATTTGTAGAGAACAGAAGTTCTCTATGGAAACTTCCAACTCGGTTCTTGCTGCTCTGCGTCCAGGAGATTGGATGGCCTCCTTGGATCTACAGGACGCGTATTTTCACGTCCCCGTGCATCCTTCATCGAGGAAATACCTACGGTTCATGATGCAGAGAAGGGTCTTTTCAATTCAGGGCTATGTGCTTCGGCCCTGTCTACGGCTCCCCAAGTGTTCACGAGCTTGATGAGGAACGTAGCACGATGGCTTCATCTGGAGGGGGTGAACATATCCCTCTATTTGGACGACTGGCTAATAAGGGCCAAATCGAAACAACAATGTTTGGAGGACTTGGAAACGACTTGAATCTCGCGTCACTCGGACTGCTCAGAATCTCAAAAAGTCTCAGATGATCCCCAGCCAGGACATTGTCTATCTGGGGATTCAGATGGATTCTCAGGGTTTTTCGAGCATTTCCATCGCAAAACAGAATTGCTTGAGGCTTGGAAAAAGTCTCAACCTTCTTAGGGAAAGAAACGAAGCTCAGCGAGGAATGGTTAAGTCTTCTGGGCAACCCTTTTGTTTCCCTAGGGAGGCTCAATCTGAGACCTCTGCAGTTTTACCTGCAAAGAATGTGGGACCGAAAGAAAGGGGAACTTTCGGATCAGTTTCCCATTCTACAAGAGATATGGTCACACCTGAGGTGGTGGTTAACCCCTCTTCAAAAGAACGAAGGTATATCCCTTTCGATTCGGAACCCTCTCCTAGTGTTGTTTTCCGACGCCTCGGAAACGGGATGGGGAGCAACACTAGGAAAGAAGGAAGTGTCAGGAACCTGGACAGAAGACTGGTATCCTGGCATATAAACGTAAAGGAAACTTAGGCAGTTCATCTAGCCTTGAAGAACTTCGAGTCGGAGGTCAGAGGCGTGGTAGTCCGGTAATTCGGACAATACCACGGCTCTGGCTTACATCCGAAAACAGGGGGGGACTCACTCGCTCACACTATAAAAGATAGTGAGAGACCTCTTGATATGGGCAGAGGAACGAGGCATTTGTTACTGTTTGATGAAGTTTATACAAGGAAACCAAGAATGTAAGAGTAGACAAGACTCAGCAGGAAGAACCAGGTCCTACCAACAGAGTGGACCCTCCACTCCGAAGTCTGCCGAAAGCTCTGGCCCTCTGGGGGAAGCCTCAGATAGACCTGTTCGCCACATTCCTCTCCAGAAGGATGGAAAACTTTTGCTCCATAGTGGAAGATCCCAGAGCAATAGCAATAGATGCCCTTCTCATGGACTGGTCGGGCATAGATGCCTACGCTTTTCCCCCATTCAAGATTCTGGGGGAAGTGTTAAGGAAGTTCCGTTCCTCGGAGGCGACGAAACTGACACTCATCGCCCATTTTGGCCCAGCTCGAGACTGGTTCACAGAGGTACTGGAATGGACGGTGGACTTCCCCAGATCTCTTCCCATGAGGACAGATCTGCTTCAAACAACCCCACTTCGAGAGGCATCACGGAAAAACATCCACGCTCTCTCCCTGACTGCCTTTCGACTATCGAAAGACTTGTCAGAGCGAGAGGCTTTTCTCGAAAAGCTGCGAGCGCGATCGCCAGAGCCCGCAGAACCTCTACTCTGCGGGTTTATCAATCGAAGTGGGAAGTCTCCGTAGATGGTGTAGGTCGAAGAAAGCTGTCCTCTTCCAATACCTCTGTGACCGAGATTACTGATTTCCTTCTCTTCCTCAGAGAGGAATCACGCTTAGCTGTTTCAACCATAAAAGGTTTATAGGAGTATGCTCTCGCTGTATTCAGAAACAGGGGTCCTGAGCATAGAGGACAACAAGGATCTCCATGATCTGATACGATCCTTTGGAAACCACAAAGACTAAGTCCTCTCTCACACCAAGTTGGAATCTTGATGTGGTCCTCCAGTTTCTCTCTTCGGATACGTTCGAACCGCCGAATAAAGCATCTTTTAGAGACCTCTCGAGGAAGTGCATTTTTCTCTTGGCCCTCGCAACTGCCAAGAGGGTCAGTGAGATACATGCATTGGACTCTCGGGTATTTGGTTTTAAAGGAGATTCTGCTGTTTGTTTCTTTCGCAACCTTCTGTTTCTGGCAAAGAATGAGAACCCTTCTAAACCTTGGCCCAGAAGTTTTTTGAAGGTCAAGGGAACTCTCTCCTCTTGTAGGTGGAGAAGCAAAAAGGTCTCTCTGTCCAGTCAGAGCACTGAAGTTCTATCTGAAGAGAAAGAGTCAACTTCAGGGTGGCGTCAGAGCCTATGGTGTGCGGTAAGGAACCCGAAGAGGCAAATGCACCCATAGATTTCGTGCATGCATTCTTTGTAGTAAGAATGGGGAGTCTTCTGATCATCCAATATATAAATGCCCAAATTTTGCCTCTCCTAAATTGAAGACAGAGAAGCTGAAAAGTTTGCATGCATGCTGTAAATGTGGAAATAACTCACAGAACCAAAGATGGTAAATTTAGGTTTAATACCAAAATGCAAGCAGTGTAGTAAATGGCATTTCATTTTTGTGCCCAAGTAGAGATTCTCGGCAATCAGATATTTCAACTGATACCCCAAATACAGTGTCGCATAACGGTATAGCATACGTTGATCTTAATACTTTGCATGTGACTGATGTATCTAGTTCTATCTTGCCCCCATTCAGCTCACCCCTTCCTGATGGTTCACTGGTAAGATGCTTAAAGGATAGTGGATCGCGGGTAACATTTGTTAATAGTGATTTAGCAGATAGGCAAGGGTTTGAGGTGATTAATCCAAATTTCAGTTTAGTTGTGAAAGGGTTTAATGAGTCTAGAACCTTCAATACCAAAATAGTTAGACTTCAGTTGATGTCTGAGCATGAATGTCACATGGTTGAGGCAGTTTGTATTCCTGAAATTAAAACTAGACTCCACCTTCCAGGTCTTGGGAAGATTGTTCATGAGTTTTCTAAAAGGGGCTATTCTCTTGCTGACAAATTCTTGAAAGCTACAGATGATGAAATTGCAAACATTAATTTATTGCTGGGAACTGACTGTGAATATGCAATTCCTGTAAGTACCAAGATTTTTGGTGGCACTGTTTCTTCAGTATACATGTATCTTGAAAGTTCATATGGAATTATGCTTTCTGGCCAAGTTGACACAATCTCAGATAATTTGAAGTATTTACCCTGCATAAGGCCTCTGTTTTTGTCATGTAATGTTGTAAGTAAGCTTGGAGATTCTGATATTGCCCCAGTGTTGGAAAATTCTGCTAAGAGTCCTATTTCCCTAGACAGTAATCCTGAAATATCGGTTGTGGATGAAAAGGGAAAGGTTAATGAGACAGAACTGCAGAAAGCTGTGGATAATATTCTTTTCCAAGAAAGGCACAGGATATTAAACTATGATGACAATAATTACAATACTTCAATTGAGTCCCATGATAAGCTAATTGATTTTGTATTGGAGTCAACTACCCGGAATGAGGAGGGAAGGTTAGTCATGCCTCTCCTCTGGAACAGTGAAGTGTCACATCTCCTGGGAAATAACCAACATCTATCCAAATTAATTTTGAATTCTAATTTAAGAAAGTGTAGAAATAGACAGCATCTTTCTATGATGGATGAAGTCTTCAGGGAACAAGAAAACCTGGGGATAATAAAAAGGGTTGACAACCTACCAGAGTTTCTTGAAGAGAATCCTAACTTCAGTTTCCTACCCCATATGCCTGTTTTGAGAATGGATAAGGAATCAACAAAATGCAGAATTGTATATTTGTCAAATCTCTCGGAAAAAGATACTCATAAGCCAATGACTGTGTCTCATAACCAAGCAATGTTGACAGGCCCATGCTTAAATAGGAAGGTCTCGACAGCTGTTTTGCAGCTTAGGTTTGATGAAAAAGTTCTTTGTTTTGATTTGAATAAGGCTTTCTTACAGATTGAACTGCCAGAGAGTGACCAGGTTAAACTTCTTTTTTATTGGTTTAGGAATGTTGCCAAGCAGGATTTTTCTCTTGTTCCATATAAACATGTTAGATTGCCTTTTGGGCTAAAACCAAGGTCCCAGCAATGTTACTTAGTCTTCTGGGCTATCATAAAATTTTTGATTTTGGATATTACAGGATGACACCCAAGAAATTAGGGATCTCAAGAGATTGTATTAATATGAATTCTCTGCTACATGGATAATTGTGCCTATACAACAAATAGGACTTATACTTTACATTGGGCATTTAATCAGTTGAAGGACATATTTGAGCCTTATAAGTTTTCATTGCAACAATTTGTCACAAATGAGATGAAACTCCAAAGTATAATTGATGAACATGCCAAAGAATCTACACCTACTAAAGTTAAACTGTTTGGTCTTATTTGGGACAGGACTGAAGATACTCTTGCTACCCAAAGTCTGAATCCAGATAAAATGACTTTTAGTAAAAGGGAAATCTTGAGGTCCATTGCTTCAAAGTATGATATTCTTAATTTCAATATGCCACTCTTGAATAGAGCTAGGCTATTTGTGCAGAAACTGCAGTATATGAAGGATTTAGAATGGGACACTAGGTTGCCTGAAGAGAAATTACAGGAATGGGGAAATATTGCTACTCAGGTTAACTCTGCTCCTGAAGTTGCAGTAAAGCGATATGTGGGCAGGAGAGATGGTAGTTATAAACTTGTCGCATTTACTGATTGTTCATGTGTGATATATGCGACAGTTATATACATACTGAATGAGACTACTAAGGAGCTTAGATTCTTGTTGTCAAAGAATAGATTGATCAATAAGCAACTGTCTACAAAATCTATTCCTTGCTTGGAATTTCAAGCCATAGCCTTTGGCACGGAAGTCCTTATTGACACCTTCAAAGAACTTGCTGGTCCTGTGTGTGTGCAACCCATTAATATTACTGGTTTGGAACTCTACACAGACAGCTTGGTCTGTCTTAATTGGCTGAATTCCCATGTTAATAAGATTGATAAATTGAAGAATCTTAATGCATTTGTAATAAATAGACTACATAATATCTGCCAGTTGTGTGAAGTGCATCCCATTGCATTTAATTTCTGTGGAGGGTCTGTAAACCCAGCTGATAGTGCTAGTCGTCCTACTTCTTACAAAATGCTGATGAAATCTTCATTTCTGACTGGTCCACCACATCTCTGTAAAGATGTGACAGGAGATTGCTTTTAGGTAGTTATCCCAAACCCTTTGATATCAGGGTCTAAGATGAACAGGAATGATGATTCCAGTGAACTTTATGTTGCAACTGCAGTGCATGGTAGCGAAAGGGCTGTTCACCTTTTCCCTATGGATCTGTTTTTGGATTTTCATAAACTTGTAGCAGTGCAACATATGGTTCTTAAATTTGTTAACCCTTAAACGCCGAAGTGGTAAAATAAAAATTGTGTCCTGTGTGCCGGAGGTGTTTCGGAGTGAGCGCGGAAGCGGAAAAAATATTTTTTTCAAAAAATCACAGCGCGCTTAGTTTTCAAGATTAATAGTTCATTTTTGGCTTTTTTTTTCCTTTTTTGTCATTGGCTGAAGTTTAGTATGCAACCATCAGAAATGAAAAAAATTATCATTATCATATATAAATAATGCGATATATGATAGCGCAAAAATGAAATTTCATATATAATTGTATTCAAATCGTGCTGTGCGCAAAACCGTTAAAGGTGACAAGTTACTTTTTGTTGTTGTTGTAATGTACACTAAATTGCAATCATTTTGGTATATAACACATTGTAAAATGATAAAAGCAACACAGAGAAAATATTATCACAAAATAATGCATGAATTCGTAACGCTCTGACGTGAACAAATATTTTTTTCAAAAATTCACCATAAATCTAAATATTGTCCTAGAGACTTCCAATTTCTTTCAGAATGAAGACAAATGATTGAATATTACTATACTGTAAGAGTATTAGCTTACAATTGCAGTTTTTGACCATATCTGATGAGTTAAATTTGACCTAATGTCTAATTTTTTATATATTTTTTATATGCAATTATTTCAGAAATTAGAAAAGCTACAACCTTCAAATATTTTTTGTTGTATTCTACATGAAATTGCGCACATTTTCATATATAAAACTATGAAATGCCTAATATGAAATGGAGCAAATATTCTGAGAATGGGACGTACGCATTTCGGAGATTTGTGGCGGAGAATCCGCGCACAGAGGGAATACGTAAACAGTAATCAGTTGATTACTATTTACGTATCATATAGACTAATTAAAGTAAACGTATCTTTAAATAGGCTTATATTAGTATCAACAAAACATTTTCTGGCATGAGTCAGAGGCTGTTTAACCCTTAAACGCCGAAGTGGTAAAAAAAAAAAAATGTCTCCCGTGTGCCGGAGGTGTTTCAGAGTGAGTGCAGAAGCGGAAAAAATATTTTTTTCAAAAAATCACAGCGCGCTTAGTTTTCAAGATTTAGAGTTCATTTTTGGCTCCTTTTTTTGTCATTGCCTGAAGTTTAGTATGCAAGCATCGGAAATGGAAAAAATTATCATTATCATATATAAATAATGCGATATATGATCAGCGCAAAAACCCGAAATTTTCAATTATATAATTGTATTCAAATCGGCGCTGTGCGCAAAAACGGTTAAAGGTAACCAAGTTGACTTTTTTTTTCGTTGTAATGTACACTAAAATTGCAATCATTTTTGGTATTAATAACACATTTAAAACGATAAAACGCAACACAGAGAAAATATTTTCACAAAATAATGCA
Source organism: Macrobrachium nipponense (assembly GCF_015104395.2). Lineage (NCBI taxonomy): Eukaryota > Metazoa > Arthropoda > Malacostraca > Decapoda > Palaemonidae > Macrobrachium > Macrobrachium nipponense. The sequence continues at coordinate 31,721,492 of NC_087216.1, forward strand.
TGAATTTGTAACGCGAGGACGTAAACAAATATTTTTTTTCAAAAATTCACCATTAATCTAAATATTGTCCTAGAGACTTCCAATTTCTTTCAGAATGAAGACAAATAATTGAATATTACTATACTATAAGAATATTAGCTTACAAATGCAGTTTTCGACCATATCTGACGAGTTAAAGTTGACCGAATGTCGAATTTTTTTATATATTTTTTTATATGCAATTATTTTGGAAATAAAAAAAGCTACAACTTTCAAATATTTTTCGTTTTATTCTACATGAAATTGTGCACATTTTCATATATAAAACTCTATGAAATGCCTAATATGAAACGGAGCAAATATTCCGAGAATGGGAGTACTCATTCGGAGATTTGTGGCGGAGGATCCGCGCGCGGAGGGAAGGAAAGTTTTTTTTTTTAAATTCACCATAAATTTAAATATTGTGCTAGAGACTTCGAATTTGTTTCAAGATGAAGATAAATGACTGAATATTACTAGACTGTAAGAGTTTTAGCTTTCAATTGCGTTTTTCGACCATTTCGGTATAGTCAAAGTTGACCGAACGTGGTTTTTTTTTCTATTTATCGTGATTTATATGCAAATATTTCAAAAATGAGAAAAGCTACAACCTTCAATTATTTTTTGTTGTATTCTACATGAAATTTTGCACATTTTCATATATAAAACTTTATGTAACAGCTAATTTAAAATGGTGCAAACATTACCACAATCGCACGTATGATTTTTTCGGAAGAGTTACCGCTTGCGGACGTAAGAAATTTATTTTTTTCATAAATTCACCATAAATCCAAATATTGTGCTAGAGACTTCCAATTTGTTGCAAAATGAAGGTAAATGATTGAATATACTAGAATATAAGCGTTTTAGCTTACAATTGCGTTTTTCGACCATTTCGGTAGAGTCCAAAGTTTGACCGAAGGTTGAAAAATTTTGTCACATATCATTTTTTATATGAGCAATATTTTCAAATTTGGTAAAAGCTACAACCATGGAGTTGTTTTAGTTGTATTGTGCATGACATTTCGCACATTTCCATATATAAAACTTTATGTAACGGCTAATTTAAAATGGTGCAAACATTACCACAATCGCATGTATGATTTTTTTCGGAAGAGTTACCGCGCGGATGTAAGGAAAAAGTTTTTTCATAAATTCACCATAAATCGAAATATTGTGCTAGAGACTTCCAATTAGTTGCAAAATTAAGGTAAATGATTGAATATTACTAGAATATAAGCGTTTTAGCTTACAATTGCGTTTTTCGACCATTTCGGTAGAGTCAAAGTTGACCAAAGGTTGAAATTTTTGCACTTATTGTTATTTATATGAAAATATCTCAAAACTGATAAAAGCTACAATCATGAGTATTTTTTTGTTGTGTTCTACATAAAAATGCGCACATTTTCATATATAATACTCCATGTAACAGCTAATTTAAAATGGTAAAAAAATCATGTCAAAATGACAAAGTAATTTCCGAGATGTGTCGCAGATACTTTTTAGTGCGGCAAGAAAGAAATTCGCGCTTGCGCGCCTGCGTAACAATTGTAAACAAAACAACACCTTGATCCGTGAACTCCCAGCATCCCCCAAGGTGCGTGATTCAAGAGTTTTAGGCTGGTAGGCCTAAAAGTATTTTTCCGCGAATTTTTAAAAAAACTTTGTATGTCGACGTAAAATACGTCCAGTCGGCGTTTAAGGGTTAATGAAACAAACACTTCTCTGTCCTATCTGTTCAGAAAATAAACGTTACGTCATTGTTGCCAAGACGTCTCTCTCTCTCTCTCTCTCTCTCTCTCTCTCTCTCTCTCTCTCTCTCTCTCTCTCTCTCTCTCTCTCATCAAATTACACTGGAACCTTGACATACGATTGCCCTAATATACGAATGTTTTGAGATACAACAGAAAATTTGCGAAAATATATGCTTTGATACACAACGAAATATTTGAAATTCGATTTTACGATGTGATAGTTGTATAGGCGACCGATAAATGGCGTTCAGTCTGTTTGTTGGTGCTGCATCGTTAACACGTCGTTGTTTAGTTCGTTGTATTTGTGCCTATTTTTCATGCTATTTTGTCTATTTTATTATTAACCATGGGTCCCAAAGCTAAAGACAAAGCAGGTGATAAGAAAAAACCCAAGAAAATTATTTCGATGGGAGCAAAACATGAAATTATTTGGCAAACGAGTATGGTCGAAATCCTTCTACAATATCCACGATCATCAAGCAGAAGGAAGCTATAAAAACCTTCCAAAGGCATCACCATTATTTCTAAACTACGAACTGATTAAAGAATATAAATAAAAATTAGTTTAGCAATGTTATTTCATTTGTGTTTATTACATAGTATTAGTGTACAAACATAAATAAAAAAGAGGGGCAAATCGTTCCCTGCCACCCTTCCCTACCTAACCTCCCCCTCCCCCCGTTTTGGGCCTCACGTCATCTTTCGTTGTAATAAGTAAAATTCCTTTCTTTTTTTTTTATTGTGTGTGGTTATTTACTCGTTTATTTGTGTATAAATTGTGTATATTATATGTAATTTAGCTGTGTTTAGGTGTGGTTTCATAGCGCTAGAACGGATTAATACATATTACATTATTTTAAATGGGAAAAAATGCTTTGAGATACAAAGATGGTAACGGAAGAAATTAAATTCGTATGTCAAGGTTCCAGTGTACTGGATAATGTCTCTCTTTGGATACTTCGATTTTGCCAAATCTTGAGGGCTACAAGAACAATTGATTACTATTTACGTATCATATAGACTAATTCAAAGTAAATGTATTCTTTAAAATAGGCTTATATTATTAGTATCAACAAAAACATTTACTGCCATGAGTCAGAGGCCGTTAACTGAAATGAACACTTCTCTGTCCTTAACTCGGAGCGTCGGAAGACGCCTCTCTCATCTCTCTCTCTCTCTCTCTCTCTCTCTCTCTCTCTCTCTCTACATCTCTCTCTCTCCTCTCTCTGATCAAATTACTAGATAATGTCTCTTTGGATACTTGGAATTTGCGTTGTAATCTAACCAGAAACTTCATTTTTTTATTATTACTGGAAACCAGCAATGATTTTTCATTATTTGCGCTTTTGGGACTGTTATATGTAAACTTTGCGCACCGCAAGCTATTATGTAATTCATTCGCTTGGAAACTAGTTCCGCATATGAGGCGTCACTAAAAAACATAGAAAAATACGACATAAAAAGTATCGAAAATCATCATAACCTCAAATTTTGTTGTAATCTAACCCAGGACGGATTTTTCCATTGAATATTTAAGAAAAAAAGCGTCGTAACTCGGAACGTCGTAAAGCCGGAACCGTCGTAACCCGGGGACCGCATGTATTTCCAAAATGAGAAAAGCTACAATCTTCAATTATTTATTGTTGTATTCTACATAAAATTGCACACATTTTCATATATAAAACTTTATGTAACGGCTAATTTAAAATGGTGCAAACATTACCACAATCGCATGTATGATTTTTCGGAAGTTACGCGCAGACGTAAAGAAAGTTATTTTTTCATAAATTCCCCATAAATCGAAATATTGTGCTAGAGACTACCAATTTGTTGCAAAATGAAGGTAAATGTTCGAATATTACTAGAATATAAGCGTTTTAGCTTACAATTGCGTTTTTCGACCATTTTGGTAGAGTCAAAGTTGACCGAAGGTTGAAAATTTGTCACATCATTTTTTATATGAAAATATTTCAAAATTGATAATAGCTACAACCATGGGTTGTTTTTTAGTTGTATTGTGCATGAAATTGGCGCACATTTCCATATATAAACTTTATGTAACGGCTAATTTTAAAAACAAAAGGTGCAAACACTTACCAAACAATCGCATGTATGATTTTTTTCGGGAGAGTTACCGCGCGCACGTAAGGAAAAGTTTTTTCATAAATTCACCATAAATCGAAATATTGTGCTAGAGACTTCCAATTAGTTGCAAAATTAAGGTAAATGATTGAATATTACTAAAATATAAGTGTTTTAGCTTACAATTGCGTTTTTCGACCATTTCGGTAGAGTCAAAGTTGACTGAAGGTTGAAATTTTGGCACTTATCGTTATTTATATGAAAATATCTCAAAACTGATAAAAGCTACAATCATGAGTATTTTTTAGTTGTATTTTAAATGAAATTGCGCACATTTTCATATATAATACTCCATGTAACGGCTAATTTAAAATGGTACAAAAATTATGTCTCGTGTTTTGTTGCCTCATTGTTTTTACGTATGTTTCAATGGACATGCCCATGTATTTGCATTGGTCTTGAGCATATAGAGGTTTACTTTATATGTATATAGTATATATTTATTTTACTTAAGTCAATTTCTTAAGTTTTACATGAAATTTTATGAAGTTAATTTGATTAGGAGTCCCTTCTTACATTAGGATTTCCCTCATTTCAGATTCTCAACCCTTTACTGCCGGCTGGACGTATTTAACGTCTACATTTTTTGTCTCTCGTGTGCCGACTGGACGCATTTTACGTCGACTTACAAAAGTTTTTTTTTAAATTTGCGGAAAAATACTTATAGGCCTACCAGCCTAAAACTTGAATCACGCGACTTGGGGGATGCTGGGAGTTCACGGATGAAGGTTTTGTTTTGTTTACAATTGTTACGCAGGCGCGCAAGCGCGAATTTCTTTCTTGCCGCACTAAAAAGTATCTGTGACACATCTCGGAAATTATTTCGTCACTTTGACATAATTTTTGTACCATTGTAAATTAGCCGTTACATGAAGTATTATACATGAAAATGTGCGCATTTTTATGTAGAATACAACAATAAAATACTCATGATTGTAGCTTTTATCAGTTTTGAGATATTTTCATATAAATAACGATAATTGCCAAAATTTCAACCTTCGGTCAACTTTGACTCTACCGAAATGGTCGAAAAACGCAATTGTAAGCTAAAACGCTTATATTCTAGTAATATTGAAGCATTTACCTTCATTTTGCAACAAATTGGAAGTCTCTAGCACAATATTTGGATTTATGGGGAATTTATGAAAAAAATAAAATTTTTTTTACGTCCGCGCGGTTACTCTTCCGAAAAAATCATACGTGCGATTGTGGTAATGTTTGCACCATTTTAAATTAGCCGTTACATAAAGTTTTATATATTAAAATGTGCGCAATTCCATGTAGAATACAACAAAAAATAATTGAAGGTTGTAGCTTTTCTCATTTTTGAAATATTTGCATATAAATCACGATAAATAGAAAAAACCACGTTCGGATCACTTTGACTCTACCGAAATGGTCGAAAAAACGCAATTGTAAGCTAAACTCTTACAGTCTAGTATATTCAGTCATTTATCTTCATCTTGAAACAAATTCGAAGTCTCTAGCAAAAATATTTAAATTTCTGGTGAATTTAAAAAAAAACCTTTCCTTCCCTCCGCGCGCGGATTCTTCGCCACAAATCTCCGAAATGAGTACGTCCCATTCTTGGATTATTTGCTCCGTTTCATATTGGGCATTTCATAGAGTTTTATATATGAAAATATGCGCAATTTCATGTTGAATAAAACTAAAAATATTTGAAGGTTGTAGCTTTTCTTATTTCCGAAATAATTGCATATGAAAAATATATAAAAAAATTCGACATTCGGTCAACTTTAACTCGTCAGATATGGTACAAAACTGCAATTGTAAGCTAATACTCTCACAGTATAGTAATATTCAATTATTTGTCTTCATTTTGAAAGAAATTAGAATTCTCTAGGACAATATTTAGATTTATGGTGAATTTTTGAAAAAAATATTTGTTTACGTCCGCGCGTTACGAATTCATGCATTATTTTGTGATAATATTTTCTCTGTGTTGCTTCTATCGTTTTACAATGTGTTATATACCAAAATGATCGCAATTTAGTGTACATTACAACGAAAAAAAGTAACTTGTTTCCTTTAACCGTTTTGTGCACAGCGTGATTTGAATACAATTATATATGAAATTTCGTTTTTGCTGTATCATATATTGCCTTATTTATATATGATGATGATAATATTTTTCATTTCTGATGGTTGCATACTAAACTTCAGCCAATGACAAAAAAAGGAGCCAAAAATGAACTCTTAATCTTGAAAACTAAGCGCGCTGTGATTTTTTGAAATAAATATATTTTCCGCTTCCACGCTCACTCCGAAACACCTCCGGCACACGGGAGACAGTTTTTTTTTCACCGCTTCGGCGTTTAAGGGTTAATTTACTCTGAAACTGTGAGTTGGCAGCAGGGCCAGCACCATCCCTCTACCTCGTATGGTTTGGGATTACCTGTTGCAAACCAGGAAGCAAGGATATTCACAACAGATTGATAGAAAATGAATTGATAAATTAAACTGTAGAATTTATTATTAAATTTTAGTTTTTTTCTTGGTTTATTATTCACAGTAAATAATTCAGAATAGGCTCTATGTACTTCGTCAAGGCTTTCAAGATCAGCAGAGTTAAGAGGCAGTAACCTTCAAGTCAGCTATTTTAAAAGGTAAGGACTAAAAGAGAACTACTAAATTCCAATAGAAATTCCTCATTAAATATGGTTAGCTGCCACGGCCCCACCTCCAAAATGTGCCAATCAGCTATATGTAACTACCAGGTAAGTTGCATACGTAAAATTGATATTTTTATGATAAAATAATGTTTTACGTATACTTACCTGGTAGTTACATCATTAGAGCCCACCCACCTCCCCTCACATGGACAGGTAGGCATCAAAATTCTGAGGTTTAGTTGTGGTAGTTCTACATTCCCGGTAAGAGGGAGGGGGGTACGGGAATCACCTGACCAGTCAATTAGCGCTGCCGCAAAATTCAAAATTCTGCCGTGACGTCAGAGACTACAGCTATATTTAACTACCAGGTAAGCATACGTAAAACATTATTTTATCATAAAAATATCATATTGTTCATGAAGCTTACCTCTCAGATATATATGGCTGTATTCTCCGAAGTCCGACAGAATTTTAAAACTTACGACACACGCAGTGGGAGTCAGGTGGTTAGTACCCATTCCCGCCGCTGGGAGGCGGGTATCAGGAACCATTCCCATTTTCTATTCAGATTTTCCCTGTCGCCGGTACTGTCAACACCTGTTTTCAGTACCTCCGTCTTAGGATTTTGAAACTTCTTTTGCTACTTAAGTATCCTGATTGTCTTTTGGTTATTGAACTTGGATTTGTGGCTAGGCATACGCTTTTTGTGGACTCTTTTTGATTTTGGCTTGATTTTTCCTTAACTAAGATGTCTGGATCTAGTTCGGCTAGCGCCAGAGTATGTTGTATGGAAGTATGTAAGGTGAGGCTACCGAAGGCTTCGGTAGACCCACACACAGTATGCACGAGTTGTAGGGAACATGTGTGTATGATTGATGATCGTTGTGAGAAGTGTGAAAGCCTGTCTGATTCGGGTTGGAAGGCGTATGAGTCCTATGTGCGCAAGTTGGAGCGTGATAGGATCAGGAGGTCTTCCTCCAGGAGTATGTCAAGCAGTAGACGAAAGGGCAGTAATGTTTCTCCTGCTACCCTTTCCAGTAGTTTTTGCAACTCCTAAATCTGTAATTCCTTCAGGCCCTGAAATGGTGTCTGTGGAGGGTAATGCCCTATTTGGGATTCTAGAGTCCCTATGTAATCTAGAATCCAAAGTGCTCGCCTTGGAAGGTAGAAGTGTTGTTAGTGCAGTGAGGTGCAGTAAAAGTGCCCCTAGTGTTGTGGAGGGGGCGTCAGATCGGCCCTATAATGCCTCTAGGCCTGGACCTCTGTCGGACTCCCAGGAATCAGGGAGAGGGCAAGTCGAAAGCCGAAGGAGGGTTACGGGGGCTCCCCACCGATCTGACGTCCCTTCGGCAGGACCTGTTGACGCTTCCCAGGCTGCCAAGGAGCGTGCTCGTGCACGTATCCTTCAGGAGTGCTTCTCGTCATCCGTGGCGTGCTCCCCGCACAGGAGTTGGAGCTCCAGGAAGGACTCGTGCCCTCTGAAGAGAACTAAGACGCTAGATGTCGCACAGGCGGCCGTCATCTTTGGTTTCTCAGAGGAGGACGCGTCACGTCCTTTCGCTCCTTCTGCTTTGTGGTCGTCGCCTGAACATTTGGACTACTCTCCACGCAAAAGAGAGCAAAGACGCAAGATGTTGCACAGGTGGCCGTCGTCTTTGGTCTCTGGGAGGAGGACGCTTCACGTCCTTTCTCTTCTGCTGCCTTGCGGTCATCTCCGGAGAGTTTTGCTGCCTTTACTCCACAAAAGAAGGCCAGGACGTCATCCGACGATGACGCTTTTGAGCGCCCCAGTCGCTCCAGGGATAGAACTGTTGCGGTCCATGTGAGAAGGAAGAAGGCGTCCTCTCGCCCCTCGTCTTCTCACAGGATCAGCCCTTCACCTGAAAAGGAGTCTTCTCCGACAAAGAAGATTATCCTTTCTATGCAGCAACAACTTCCTTCGTTGCTTGCCAAGAGAGAGGCAGAGCCGCGTCGTTGGAGGAAGGATGATAGACTGCCGATCGAGAGGTCCAGAGAGTCCCCCTCGCCTTCTCTTCACTCTTCTCTTTCTCCTGTTTCGTCACCCTTTGGATTTCGTGCGGCTCCCCAGCGGTTGTCTAGAGGGCACGAGGAACATCTTCCCAAACGTTCTTCTGTCGAGAGGAAGGAACGTCGTTACTCTCGTAGCAAGGATTGTTTTCCTGCTCCCCGAGACGCTCCCCTCTCCTCTCTTCGTGGCGCTCCTTATGCGGAACGTGACGTTCGCTCTGCTGCGAAGCAGGATGTTGTTCAAGCTGCTAAGCTTGACGCCGTGCAGGCGGCTTTGCTTAGTCAAGCAGCTCGCCAAGACGCCCCTCGTTCGTCCCTGAGGGACGCTCCGTCTTGCTGCCAAGCATGACGCTTATTCGGCAGCTAAGCTGGACGCTTCTCAAGCTGCGAAGCTGGACGCTTTGCATGCAGCTTCGTCACGAGCTGCTCGTCAGGATTTCCAGCGTGACGCTTTTCTGGACGCTTGTCAGGACGCCCAGCGTGACGCTTTTCTGGATGCTCGTCAGGATGCCCAGCGTGACGCTTTTCTGGACGCTCGTCTGGACGCCCGGCGTGGCGCTTTTCTGGACGCTCATCTGGACGCCCAGCGTGACGCTTTTCTGGACGCTCGTCAGGATGCCCAGCGTGACGCTTTTCTGGACGCTCGTCAGACGCTCTGGACGCTCGTCAGGACGCTCGTCAGGACACTCAGCGTGACGCTTTGCTGGACGCTCGTCAGGACACCCAGCATGATGCTTTGCTGGACGCTGTATTTTCTGAAGTACCGACAGAATTTTAAAAATTTTTCTTCCGACACACGCAGTAGTGTACGGCCAGGTGGTTAGTACCCATTCCCGCCGCTGGGAGGCGGGTATCAGGAACCATTCCCATTTTCTATTCATAATTTTTTATTTCCACTGTCCCCTGAGGGGAGGTGGGTGGGTACTTGATTATATATATCGCCAGGTAAGTATGAACAAACTTTATGTATCATAACAATATCATTTTGTTCATGAAACTTACCTGTCAGATATATATATAGCTGAATCCCACCTTTGGAGGTGGGAAGGGACAGAATAGAAGGATTTTGGGAAACAACAAATGCATGCAGATGATTTACATCTTGGTTCCACCTGTTAGCATAGCTGACTTCGTGATTACT
>NC_087216.1:31731707-31770943 GCF_015104395.2 Macrobrachium nipponense
TTTGACGATTGCTTAACTAAATTCCCTTTCGTTTCTCAGACATGTTGGACTGAAGGTCCATAAATCTATTAGTTTTGCTTCAAATAGGTTATCCAAAATTTCTTTCAAAGATGGTTTCGACTTGTTTGTAATAGAGACAAGCTGACTTTTAAATCCATCACACAGACTTTCCCAAAGAAAATATTGAACAAACAAATCTCCCTTTATATCCAACGATCGAACCTGTTCCTCTAAGACACGAGCTTCGCTTATCCACTGATAAGCCATCCCTAGCATTAGGATCAAGACTCAACTTGCACAAACCCTTAATTACAGAGTATTGTTGACTAAGCTTATCACTAAAAGCTTCATCGAGTAGTTTCTTAGCAGATTCATAATTCAAATCTTTCAAGGCAAGGGAATCTACCAGTTTTTTTTGTTCTTTGCGGGCCCCGTTAACTGTTTTGAGAGATAAGAAAATTGCTCAAACGAGGAAAGGTCGTATTTGGAAGAAGACTTTCAAATGAATTAACAAATTTATGATAAGCTGCGGGGTTTCCCATCAAATAAGGTAGTTCTATGCTAGGCAAAGTTATTTTATGATAAGAATGATGTACTTCCTGCGGTGTGGAAGGAGAAGGGGTTGCTGCTGCTACAGCAGACTTTGACAAGCGAGTTAATTCCCTAGTCAACCGTTTTAAATTTAAATCGCCAACCTTATACCGTCAGAGTACTTTTCATCAACTTCCGCCTCTCTGTGATACTGACCGAACTCCAAAGTCTAGAATGAAGCATAAAAACTATTTATCTTCTCATCAAGCGAATTTAACTCTGTTAAAAGATCGCCTAACTTGTCAAGATAAAATTCACATTTAATAATATCCAGTGGACCCTTCTCAATACTCCTTTAAAGTCTTCGTTACAGACTGTCTCTTGCCACTCCGGATACTAACAAGTACTTTACAGTCATCATCCGACTCTCCTAAAACTCCGAGAAGCGAGGATTCTTGTGTAGAATCAAGTTGCTCTAACTCACTAGCAGACATAATTGAAAAAGGCTTTCAGCAATAAATTTCAAATTTTCCCACCAAAATTATAATATAAATAAGCTACCACCAATAGCATACAAACTAGGAATAATAATAAATTAATATCAACAAGAAAATGATTTCAATTAGCTGTCGGGTTAAACCAAATACCGTGAGAAAACCGTAGGGGGGTCCGGGGAATCAGGAGGTGGAGAGAGGCCAGAGCTGAAGCAGGCCCCACGTTGGGCGCCATTCGCTAAATTTTATCGAAAGTTACTAGAGTAACTTAGGATGGAAAGAATAATTAGGACAAGAGAAAATTGATGAAAATTAAATACTTTAATATAACTTGATTCAAGACTGAAGTTATTGAAGGGTATAGCTTCATGAAATTAAGTAATTAATCCCCAGTCTACATTGACGAAAGTGTCCTGCTAGTTCCAAGACGATAGCTCTTGACCTCTCTTCACTCAAGGTTTCCACCCCTTTTAGCGAAACTCCAACCTACAGGAAAAAAGACTAAGTTATAGGAGCGACTGGTTGCCATCCCAAAAACACACTTAATAACAAAAGGTACCGAGGCAAAACAGAAACTTAAATCTCAAACTATTTTATACTCGATACGTTAATCAAATCACTGAAGGTTGAAAAATTAATGAAGGGCCTTGCCTCAATGATCTTTAAGTGTATAATACACTATCGCCGACAAAGTACACATAACACCCTTGGATCTGCATTACATGAACTTACCCGAGTTAGGCAGCCAGCAGCGAAGATCTTGGAACTCAGCCGTCGTCCTCCACCATTTATTGTCCTTCACCTCGAACCCCCACACGATGAGCTTATTTTCTCATGTTCAATTTCGTACACCTTACGAAGGCTCGTGATTCAACAGGAAGTCTCTTGAGCAGCATTACCACATCAGTACCTCCGGGGGGGAAACGATCCATCAATAAAAAGTGAATAAAGTAGAAATTGATCACCCGACCAGCCAACTATCGAATCCTCAAAATATTTCGTAACCGATAACCTTCCGTCTTGTCTCTGGCGACGGTGGTGGTAGTGAAGGGTCGTAGCGGTACTTTAGTACTGTCTTACCCGAGCTTTTCCGCCTCCTTGTTAGGTCTGACGCCTGTCATTTAGTGACGTATCCAAGGACCGTAAAAGGAAACATGGAAGTCCATGCACGTACAAATTCAAGGGGTTTACTTAACTCAATTGATTAGTTATTTAATTTAAATAGTTTGAGATTAAATTTCTTGAAAAATGTTTTATTTGTTATTAATATTTTTGTACAATAATTGCTTTGAGTTCTTTGTACATAATACTATACACAGATACTGATTCACATATATTCCATGTAAGCCCTGTATATATGTTAAATTTAAGTTAAATTTAAGAAATATTATTAGCATTAAGTTAAATTAAGTAATATTTCTATTTTTGTATCATTGTGTATATGTATATCTATTAGCAATTATATTTCTTTATTTTTATGTTTTCTTTTATTTGAGACCCTTCTTGTCTATTTTTTTTATTTTATTCTTTACAATCTTGTGCTATTTCTCTGGTACGATTTCGCGCAGCGACACGAACTGAGCCCAGAAAAGGGATTTTGACGTAAGGAAAAATCTATTTCTGGGCGATTGGTTCGTGTCGCCAGCGAAATCCCGCCCTGCCCATCCCATCGCTCAAGATTGTCTGCTAACTTCAGGATGGCCACCAGAGGCGCAGCAGTCGGCAGCATGGGATGGAGTAGTAGTAGTTGCTGCCCACTCTGTGGGTCGGCTCCCCTCTTGTGGGGATTTTGTAGTGGGTGGGAGATTTCTATTGGCAAGCGGTTCGTGGTAGTGGTCTCACTCGCCATAGTTCATTAAACCGACACCCTCTTGGAGGGTGAGCGAGTCAGTTGTACTGACCTTTTCTTTATTTTATTTATTCTCTGGTATGTGTTAGTACATTTACCTTAGAAATAATGGATTAAAGGATATTTCGCTGGCGACACGAACCAATCGCCCAGAAATAGATATTTCCTTACGTCAAAATCCCTTTTTTGATGGAAAAAAAAAAATAAAAAGGAATTTGTTGATATTTCTCATAGGAAAATACTGCAAATAGGTGAATTGCCCCTGGATAATGGGGGTATATGTTACAGAGAGAAATTTGAATCGAGTCCACGAATACAGGTGCTTAACTGTACTCTTATTTCGATGAGTCATTCAGTTTGGTCCTCCAGCCTGTGGCCCCTAGCTGCAACCCCTTTTCTTCCTTTTACTGTACCTACTTTCATATTCTTTCTTCCATCTTACTCTCCACTCTCTTCTAACAATTGATTCATAGTGCGCCCGCAAGAACGAAGCCACCGACCTCACCTGCTCCAAAGTCAATCCTGGCTTCAGGTGAAAGACGTCTGGTTTAAGATGGCGCGACATAAAAAAAGTAGAGATCGTAGCATAATACTTCCTAGCCCCGTGAGAGGCGGGAGTAGTAGCTTGGCAGAGCTCCTAGAGTGAAGTGAACCATCCCGGTCTGAAACATAGGCGTTAACCCTATACAAGACTGACTAGACGTGCTCCGATAAGGGAAGCTGGAGAGATGATTTGGGATCCTGTGTAGCTCCCACCAAGGCTTCCAAGCAAGGAGGAGGGAAGACGACCGAGCCTGAGACCTACTTTCTAAATTGTTGAACCCACAAATGAGATCAACAACTTCTGAAAAGGAAGACAAAAACTCTTGCGTGTCTCCCTCCTCCTGCTCCGGCAACGGAGACCGACGATGAGAAGGATGTGTAGGCTCCTCTAAGGCACCTTCTTCATTAAAATTAATGGTAGGATCAGCAGCCAAACAGCCCGAAACACCAACTAACCTGTTTTAGAAGCATCAGTGAGAGGGGCAGGCAAACACTCCTGCTGCAGCAACTTCGCACTCACCACCTGCGACCTATTGACAGGCGCCTTGAGATCCTTACGGCGACGAATAGGCCTTGGAGAAGAAGGAGCACTTGCATCATGTGCACAGACAGGGGAGGTTGCAACACGCTTGCGATGTGCATGGACGGGGGAGGTTGCAACACACTCGAGACGTGCACGGATGGGGGAAGTTGCAACACGCCCGCGATTCGATGAAGAGGACAAAGCAGCTGCTGCAGATTATACAAGGAAAGATACACTAACACTCTCCGAAACACCAACACTCTCGAGAACACCTCTGTGTAGTGCCTCCCTCTTAGGCGAAAAAAGAGGAAAGTCCTTAGCCTTTCAACGCTTGATACACCGACGTGGCGTAGAGGGGGAAGAGGGAGAAGACCGTACTGGTTCCTTAAGTGATCTCTTCGCAGGAGGCGGGGATGAAGCAACGCGTTCCCTTTCAATCCTCCCAACCGACAAGGCAGCCAACTTAACATCATATTGTTAAGACCTCAGGTTTGTAGCTGTGAAAAATACAATTGTTCCGATACGTAATACAAACCATCGGTCCTTTAACAATAGGAAGTAGCTAGCGGCAGCTGGAACGGTCGTAAGCTTCGAACAAGGGGAGAACGGTAGTTAACTGCTTGTCCGATCGTCGCGCGACAGTGAGGTAAACAAACCACTTTTGCTTTCGGCCGTGTGGAGACAGGACGTGTTCGTCATCGCTCTGCCCGCTATTGTCGTTGCTTTAGGTTAATTCAGCCTCTTCTGGTTTGTTTGTGTGGTAAATGAATTGTAAGTACTTGCTTTCATTTCTTTATTGCATTGAGTGAATCATGACTGATCAAGAAATGGAGATTTCGCCGCGCCCCCCAGTCGCCCATAGAGTGTGTCCCGGCTGGAGGGGCGTAGATGCGGCGGATTTAGATCTTTTTTGTGGACGTAGATCCACATGAGGTGTGGTACTCGTTGCCGGGGGCGAGAATGCTCCCGGGACGAGCCATGTATTACATGTATGAATTGGTCCGAGGCGCAGTGGGTTCTGTACGAGGGCAGGAAGAGACTTAGGCCTCCAAAGAAGTCATCGGAAAGCTCTCCAGTGACTCCTTTGGTAACTGACACTTCGTCTTCCTTCCTGCCTCCCGGTCAGCCCCCACGTTTCGCGCCTTCCCCTGCGGGGGGGGTAGCGGAGTCCTTCTCCTCGCTCGATCCGTCGAGTGTGGAGGAGGGCGCTCGCTACCCGGACGTCCAGTTGTACTCGGGGTCTTCCGTCCGCTCTGGGTGGGGTTCGTCTCCCCCCAGGCGCGAGGGAACCCCTCTTACTAACCCGACTGTTGCTTCCGCAGGTGTGCCACCAGTGAAGGACGACCTTGGACAGGTGTGGGAGTCGCTGGGGTTGCAGGGAGTGCCAAGCATTCAGGGGTTGATTCAGCGGTTGGCGGGGTCGGCAGTGGTCACACATGGTGTGGTGACCACTACCACTACTACTATCACAACACCAGCCTATGGCATGCCGCCGCATCTAGTATATACGCCGCATGTAACGACGGTGACGCCGACAGCTGCGGTACACAAACCCATTGCTGCTGTGTCAAAGAGAACGGTGCCACCGCCACCTGGGTTCTTTGTGCTGCCGACCCCGGACTTCCGCTGCCCTAAAAGTACTCCCCTAGACTTGCCGCCAGTACCAAGAATGATGGTAGCTGCCGACAGGACGCCTGGCTCTCCTGTGGTTCCTGCCGTACCTGTTGCTGTCCCTGCCGCTCCTTTTGTTTCAGACGCTGCTGTTCCTGCTGTTCCTGCTGTTCCTGTACCTGTTCCTGTCGCTCCTGTTGTTGGTGGTGCTGCTCCAGGCTCAGGTCTTTCCGGACAGGTGCAGTCGGGCCCTGTTGCTTCGGCAACTGCCCCGGCTCCCTCCTGGATGGAAGACCTGACGTCTGTCCTGCGGAGCCTGGCGAAGAAGAAGAGGAAGAAGAGGAAGGTGTCGTCGTCGTCTTCTTCGTCGTCTGCTGCCTCCTCTTCCCCTCGACTTCTAAGGCTACCAAGCCGAAGAAGAAGAAGGCTGCCTCCTCCCCCCCTAAGAAGGCTCCTTCGGACCTTTTAAGGGCCCGTCTCGCTCAGGCGATTCGGGAGCTCTTCTGCTGGTCTCCTGCTCCTTCGGGAACAGGGCCCGTCTCTTCTTCTGCAAAGAAGAAGACGACGGGACCAGAGGAGTACCAGCCTCGGCTGGTACTTCCTCGCCTGGTGTTACGGTTTTCTGCCGCTAAATCAGGATCCGTCCCGCCTTCTTTCTCGTTCGCGAGAAGTACCGAGTGGACGGTCTTCCGCGGGAGACCGTCCAGCCAAGTTTTGACGCCGAGCTCGCTCGCCGTCAAGACCGAAGCGCGGAGCAGAAGACTGGCGAGAGTCATGCAGACGACTCTCGCCAGGCCAGTGGACGCTCTCGCAGCGACCAGCTGGCTGCTCGGGTTGACGTGACGGTCGCTGACCAGCCACGGGTTGAGGCGAGGAAGGGGTCCCCGGGTGCGGCCGTCGGTACCAGCGGCTCGACGCGCTGAGAGGACGCTCGCCGTCTCACCGCGACAGCGAGCCTAGCAGGTCACCTGACCGCCGCTCCCATCGGGACCGGGCGGAGACGGTAACCAGCAACAGCTCGCCTGACGCTCGGGATCGGGGTCGACGTTCTCAGCCGAGCCTCTCGCCCCAGGCGAGCGGCAAGGCTAGGCCTGCTGCTCGATCGCCACCGCGGGTTGGCGATCAGCAGCAGCCCTCCAAGCACGCTGGTCCTGCCAGCGAGCGAGGGGGGAGCGTCAGGTCTGCCTCTCCTGTACCTTCAACCTCCTCGGGCTACACCGGGAGGAGCGAGGTACCTAGGAGTGATCGCGAGGGGTGCGCCGCTCGCGATCCCGCTATGACGCCGTATGGACCAGGCACGGTTTTAGGACCGACCAGGACATACGCGCAAGTAGCTGGAGGCGACCGTGAGGGGTCTGCCGCTGTTCCTCCTTCTGAAGGAGGAGTATCTCGGGATCTGTTCTTGCTGGAGGGACTGGACGGTCCTACTCCGCAAGACGCAGTTACTCCCGAGATACAGAGGAATTTTGCAGAAGTCATTAAGCTGATTCGTCAGCATAATGGCCTTGCGGAAGGATCGCCGCTACCACGGCCGAGCCCACGTCCCGGCTCGAGTCATTTTGGGGCCCGAAGAGGGAACCCAAAATGATGGTGGGGCTGCCGCGATCAGAGCTTGCAGACTCTGTCCGGATCAAGTGAGAATCTCGTCTCAGGGCGAGAGGATTCGCTGAAATCCGGACGGTCTTCCAAGCTGCTTCCTCCTCCTCTACAGCGTCAGAGGCGTTTCTACGTGCCTTCGGAAGACCCGATACCGCCGAAACAGGTTAACCCGGAGTTAGCAAGGCTGACTCCAGGTGTGTCCCTGCAGCAGCTCCTGTCAGAGAACCTATGGTTCTCGCAGCAGGAGGCACTTGCCCTGGAATCTACCGCTATGGCAGCATTCCAGGCAGTCTCTTGGCTGGATTTGTGGTCCCTCACAATATCCAAAGTAGCGGCCGGCTCTGGGAGCTCTGCTCTCGAAGACGACGCTTCTTTCAGGAGACTGTGCCAGTCTGGAGGAAGAGCTATCTCTTACCTCGCCCATCAGACTGCTAACCTGTGGGCCAACTTGGTTCTTCGACGTAGGGACGCAGTCCTTACCCGAGTGACCAAGGGGGCTGGGCGTGAGGCGGCACTCGGGCTTCGCAATGGACCCATTAGGAGTTCCTCCTCTCTCTTTCCCGAGAGATGGATGGTGGACGCTGCAGTGGAAAGGCGGCGCACTGATGACAGTGACCGCTTATGATTCACAGCAGTCCGCGAAGGTTCACTGGGCAAGTCTCGAGTACTGCGGCTAATGCCCAAGAGTTTAGCTGGCGCTTCCACGGTGGCTAAGACGGTTGCACCGCCTAAGCCCTGTGTGAAGACTCCTGTTGTTTCGACTTCTGCGAGAGGAGGCTGTAACCAGCCCTCCTCCCAGAACCTCCTTTCCCCGAGGAGGTGTGGGAAGAAGTCGAAACGAGGTGGGAAACGCTAGGGACGGCGTTCCCCCTCACCTGCTGCCGGAAGTGGGGGGTGGGTGCTAGCAGCCATTGGGCAACTTGGCAGCGCTACGGCGCCGAGAACTGGATAGTAGACGTCCTTCGGGAGGGATATCTACTACCCTTCGAGTCTCGGCCCCCCCTCATCTCCAAACCGGTCCATCTACAAACCTATGTCCGGGGATCATCAAAGGACAACGCTCTTCGACAGGAGATCAAGACCATGCTGGCGAAATGAGCTGTAGAAATCGTAGAGGACCAGTCACCGGGCTTTTACAGCCGCCTCTTCCTAGTGGAGAAGGCATCGGGGGGCTGGCGTCCAGTGATAGACCTCTCTCCCTGAACCGCTTCTTTCGCACAACGCGGTTCACGATGGAGTCGGCATGCTCTGTGCTCGACTCGATCAGGGGGAACGATTTCATGCTTTCAGTGGACTTGAAGGACGCGTATTTTCAAATACCCATCCATCAGTCCTCCAGAAAGTACCTCCGCTTCATCTTCGACGGGACGGTGTACATTCAGGGCACTTTGTTTCGGTCTGTCAACCGCCCCACAGGTGTTCACGTGAGTGTTCACTCTGGTGTCAGCTTGGGCCCATTCGCACGGGATACGTCTTCTGAGGTATCTCGACGATTGGCTGGTCCTGGCGAGCTCCCGCTCGCAGTTGCTGCAGGACAGGGATCGACTCCTCAAGTTTTGTCACGATCTGGGGATTGTGATAAACTACGAGAAGTCCGATCTCGAACCCAAGCAGAAGATGAAGTACCTGGGTATGCTGATAGACACGGTAGCAGGGCAGGTCTTTCCCGCAGACTTTGCGTATCAGCAAATTCAGGGAGGCAGCCGCCTGTTCCTGTCTCGGCAGGAACAGGCAGCACAGCAATGGCAAGTCGTGATCGGCCATCTGTCGTCACTCGAGAAGTTCGTCCCTCACGGGCGTCTTCACTTGCGGTCTCTCCAGTGGAGGCTAAGGATCCTCCTTACTTTCCCGTGGCTCTCACGGACAAGTGAGGCAGGACCTAGCCTTGGTGGCTCGACGACAAGAACCTCTTAAGAGGAGTGCCCATCCGCACTCCCCCCCACCCCCCCCCGGAGATGCTGCTGTTTTCAGAGCATCGACCGAGGGATGGGGCGCACACCTGGAGGAGTTGCTGACTGCAGGTGTGTGGGACCATCACGAAAAGCACCTTCACATCAATGTCCTGGAACTCAAGGCGGCGTTCTACGCTCTCGCCAAGAATTTCAGGACCGCTTGGTGGGACACTCAGTGGTGTTGATGTCGACAACACCACAGTAGTGGCATATGTCAACAAGCAGGGGGGCCTAGTGTCTCTTCCGCTTCACCAGTTGACGGTGCAAGTTGCACAGTGGGCCACGGCTCATCGATAGAGCTGTCCGCACGCTACATTCCAGGCAAGAGGAATGTAGTAGTGGACAAGCTCAGCCGTCGGGATCAGGTGATAGGAAACCGAATGGTCTCTACAACAGACGTGGCGGAAAGGCTCTTCAACCTGTGGGGGAGGGGGCGACCGGTCGTAGACCTGTTCGCCACCCGGCACAACAGAAAACTACAGGGTTTTTCTTTTTCAGCCGTGCCGGACCCATGGGGCAGCTGCAGAGGACGCTCTCCAACACACCCTGGGACAACCTCTTCGTTTACAGCCTTTCCTCCTTCTGTCTGATTCGGAAAGTGATCAGTCGAGTGTGGTCATCCCCAATCTCAGAATGATCCTGGTGGCTCCCAAACGACCTCAAGCCGTTTGGTATCCGGACCTGCTGGCTCTTCTTGCGGACGCACGGAGAGAGCTACCCAATTGGCACAACCTTCTAGCCCAGCCACACGTAGAACGGTACCACCAAGCAGTCCAGTCCCTTCAACTTCACGGCTGGCTGTATCCACCATCTCTTGCGAACGAGAGGCTTTTCTCCGTAGCGCAGCAACAAGAGGATGGCTTGCCACGTCCACATCCTCTGCAGCTGTGTCCAGGGGAAGTGGGCCGTCTTCTGTGGTTGGTGTCGTAGACAGGGTCTGTCTCCTCTCAAGCCACTCTTCAGCAGGTAGCGGATTTTCCTCGTGTTTTTCTTCGCCGCAGAAGAACTCCTCTCAGTACCCACAGTTAAAGGATATAGAGCCGCCCTGGCTCTCGTCCTAAAACTGAGGGACTGGACATCTCGAACTCGTTCGAAGATCTCCTGCTCATGAGGAGCTTCGAAAGGTCTTGCCCACCCAGGGAACTCAGGCAACCCCCTGCGTGGGATGTAACTCTCGTCCTTAGGAGTTTGACTCGAGACCCTTCGAGCCACTCCGGAGAGTCGTCAGACAGGGATCTGACCCTCAGACCCTCTCTTGCTGGCCCTGGCATCGGCGAAGAGAGTACGGAACTACATGTCTTTCTTATGTGTTTAAACACACCAGAGGCTGGGGATCTGTGACGCTCGATTTCGTCCCGAACTTCGTAGCCAAGACTCAGAATCCGTCGATCCCTGACGACAGGTTCGAGTCTTTCATGATCCCCTCCCTTTCGGACTTCACCGATAACGATGCGGATGAGATGCTGCTTTGTCCCTGTGAGGGCGCTACGGCGCTATCTGAAGAGAACTCGACACCTCAGGCCTGGAGTGTCGATGCTCTTCGTTAGCACTGGGGTTACCAAGAAAGAAGTTTTCCAAGAACAACGCTTTCTTTCTGGCTACGAGAGGTGATCAGGAGAGCGTACGAGGCTGATTGGTAGCGATGACCTCCGTACGCTCCGACCGAGAGCCCACGAAGTCAGAGGTATCGGACCCTCCTTAGCATTCCGTAAGAACTTCTCCTGGCACAGGTCCTGAAGGCCAAGGTGTCTGGGCAAACCAGACTACCTTCACGTCCTTTACCTTCGGGATATTGCCCAACAAGTCCTTGGATACTTTTTCCTTGGGACCTGTTGGTGGCTGCTCAAACACGTTGTGTAGCTTACCTACCCGCACCGAGCAGGCAGAACAGCATTCGATTCCTGGTATGACTGGGAGAATGAATGTGCGAATGAGAGTGACTGGCTTCTCTTCTCCATCTTTCTCTACCTCTACCTGTGGGACAGAAGGATACGGTTTTCACCATGCTGGAAGGGATCAGATGCAGGTAAGCTACTTGACCGAGCTCCATCCTATCCCTTTAACTACTGGGATAGGAGCGTATCCACCCCCACTTTCTCCTACAAGGGGAGGAATTGGGATGCCTACATAGACAAACCCATGACTTTTATTTATTTGCTCCTGTACAGGAACAAGTTCTTACAATGCTGGGTACGAAGAGATACGCTTGCCCTCTCTTAGTACTCGGCCCAGAGGTCTGACCATTGATCCTGCGGTGCACACCCGATCAATCGGACAGAGGCTTGGATCCTCCCATGCTCTACGACCAGGGAGGCACTCCAGGGATGGACGAACACCAGTCTGTTCATCAAAAGACTCAGATTCCTCCCACCAAGATGAGTCTTCCTATTAAAGGACCGATGGTTTGTATTACGGTATCGAACAAATGACAATTTGTCGAAAATTGCATTTTTTGTACATGCAACTTCCCCGGCAGATATATACTTAGCTATAGTCTCTGACGTCCCCGACAGAATTCCAAAACTCGCGGCACACGCGACAGGTAGGTCAGGTGACCAGCCCACGACCCGCCGCTGGGTGGCAGGAATAGGAACCATTCCACCGTTTTCTAACCAACCAAATTTTTCTGTCGCCGGTAGCACAACATCGTTGTTGGGTACCTCCTGCATTGGAATTCTTTTTTCTCTTGTTGGCCCGAGGATTATCTGTTTGACCTTTGGTGATGTACATTGATCTTTAGGTTTGGCATACGCTTATCGTGGACCGTTTTTTTTGGATTTTGGTTTGGATACTCTTTAAAATGTCTGACGTGGGCACCTGTATTTAGGGTGTGTGCGAAAGAGGAATGTAAGGTGAGGCTACCGAAAGCATCGGTGGATCCTCACACGGTCTGTAAAAAATGTAGGGGGAATGATTGTTCTGCGACTAACACCTGTCCTGGAATGTGAGAGTTTTAACGGAAGTGGAATGGAAGACCTTGGCTTCTTATGTAAGGAAACTTGAGAAAGATAGAGTTAGGAGGGCTTCCATCAGAAGGCTCAAGTAGGTCCAGCTCTATTGAACAGGAAGTAGCTCCTAACTCTTCTGTTAATTCACCTGCTCATCAGTTTGGTTTCAGCCCCTTCCCCCAGCAGCGAACCTGTAGATGCGTCTACGGAAATGGCTGCAATGAGAGGCTCAATAATCAGCTTGAAATCGCAACTGCAGCAATGGAGACAGGTAAGCGCAGTGATGTGTGCAGTGATTTGTGCAGTGTCCCCAAGTGAAGTGGAGGGGGCGTCTGACCGACTCCGCAGTGCTCCTAGGCCTAGACCTCTTTCAGATCCCATGACCAAGGGAGGAGGGAATGTCGAAAGCCGCAATGGGGGATGTAGAGTATTCCCAACGGTCAGGCGTCCCTTTGGCAGATCCTGTAACCGCTTCCCCAGGCTGCCAAGGACAGCTATTGCAAAAGCGTCCTCAGGAAGTGCTTTTCGGACTCAGACTCTTCGTCTCCAAGAAGAGGATGGAGTTGTTCCTCTAAGTCGTCCTCTTAAGAGATCCTGGAAAACGCCAGCAAGCGAAGCGTTGCATTCCAGTCCTGAGCCTTTTCCGGAGTATTCTCCTGCTCGTAAGAAGAGAGCTACGAGATCTCCTGACTTCTTCTCCGGAAGGCTTCTCACACAAGACGAAGGAAGTCTTTGGTGGATGGACTCCAACAGCAGTTGTCCCTGCTTAGTGGGAGTTCTTTCTGAAGCTCTTCTAGGAAGAAAGCGTTTCTCTTCCCATCAGAGTTTTCTGTTAGGAAGAGCCTCAAGAGAGTAGGCGCCCTGGCGTTAGCAGACGCTCCTCGCCTGAAAGGTTTTCGTCCCCAGCGAGACCTTCTTCAGGGTTGCATATGACAGGACTCATGTGTCTTCTCCTGCTAAGAACACTAATCGGAACTCCCTACGAGCAAGGAGTTCTCCCAGGAGTTTTTCTAGAGACGATTACGCCTCTCATGGCAAGTATCAGGAGGCCTGATTCGCGGATGTCTCGTGAGAGAATTCGTGCGGCTAAGAGCTCCGGGAGAGAAGAGAGCCCTCGCTTTTCAGAGCTCAGCAAGAAGAAGGAGCGTTTTGTTCGTCCCTCTAGACCTTTCCCGAAGGAACAACCCTCGCCCTCTTGCAAGTACCCAGGAATCAGGAGTCCCGTAGATCTTTCTAAATATCCTTCTAAGGACGCAAGAGTTTCGCCGAATAGGCGCCGAAATTTAGGCAAGTTTTCTTCGCCTCCCAGGAGGGATAGGAGAATCTAGCGCCTCTCCGGATTGGACGCAAAGGGAAAAGGAGCTATTCGCCTGCTATACGCAGTTACCAGGACGCAAACGTCTCCGCTCCTGGACGACGGGAACAAAAAAAAGGGTTCTCCTTTCTCCTCGCAGGCGCATTTCGCCTTCCAGGCGTCCTCATCAGGGACGCAAATGCCTCTCTTCTTGGACCAGGCAGCCTCACCAGGACGCAACGCGCCTCGCCCTTCTTGGCCCAGGCGCGCTTCACCAGGACGCAAGCGCCTCTCCTTGGCGCCAGGAACAGGATGTTCTTCTTTCTTCTTGCAGGCGCTCTTCGCCTCACAGGCGTCTGATTCAGGACGCAACCCCCCCCCCCCCCCCCCCCCCCGCGCCTCTCCTAGCAGACGCAAGGAGCAGAGCAGAAGCCCGAGTATAGGAAGCTCCAGGACTCGTGCAGGAAGGAGGATAGAAACAGGATGGAAGAAAAAGGCTTCTTTCTACGGATCGGTCTACTGAAAGGATCGGTCTCCTGAAAAAGGCAAAGCCCTCTTCTCCTGCATCACTTTTTTTGGAAGAAGTTTTCGGAGAAGAGATATCCAAAGAATGCAGGAGTTTCGGACTATAAGAGACTTGCTTCTCTTTTGTTGGCAGGTGTTTGGAGACTCACTACGCCAGTCGGATCCCCCTTCTCCGGGATCTTTATTATCCAGTACGAACTGTCGAAGTCCTCCTCCTTCGTTAGGATGACCCCTACTCTTTCTATGAGAAAAGTCTCTGAAGTCGAGAAGCTGCTCAGATCTAAGAAGGAAGCGGGGAAGACGGTATTTGCTTGTCCTCCCTCTAAACTGACGGGGAAACCAGGTATGTGGTATGACACCAAGGAGCCAATGGGCCTGGGACTCCCTTCGTCCTCGATGCGGATTTTTCCGCTCTTGTAGATCGTCAAGACGACGCTCTCTGCATTCTGCAAAGCCTCTTGGGAATGTGTGAGGTTGATCAAATCTCATCAAGGCCTGTTCAAGACTCTCGAAGTCTTTAACTTTATGGGACTGGGCTTGGGAGCTTTAGCCAAGAAGTCTCAAAGAACCAGACTTCGTTACATGGAAGAGTGGGCAGTGTATTAACCTGCCTAGACAAGGCGGTTATGGATGGCTCCAACGAAGTGGACAATCCTTTTTTGGATCCTGTATATTGAAGACTAGGGCAGTGTTTTAGCTCCCTCTTAAACGAAATCTGTTTCGCCTCTGCAGAGATCCTCCCTTTTATACGCGCCCCTCTCTAGTCACCTTTTTCCTCAGGAAATAGTGAGGGAATATATCGAAGACCTTATCAGAAAAGCCACACAGGACCTGCTGGCCCAGTCGGCTAAAAAGGCTAAAACCTGCTGTTCAGGTTTAAAGAAGGAGAAAGTTCCCTTCCAGCAGCCATTTCGGGGAAGGTCTGCCCCTAGATCTCTTAGAAGTAGACGATTGGAGAAGAGAGGAAGGTCTTCTCGAAGGCCGTTCGTCAAGACCCAGTGAGACTGCGGTCCTCCAGACAAAAGTGGGGTGCCAGGCTTCTAAACGTTTTACGAACCTTGGGCACAGAAGGTGCCGATGCCTGGTCCCTATCCATCCTAAATGAAAGGATTTATTTTAATCCCCTTTCAGGGAAACCTCCCTTAACTACAACTCCAAGGGATTGACAGCAAACTACAAGGATTCTGTCAAGGAAAAAACAACCCTTCTACATCTCGTGGAGCAGATTGCTTTACAAGGAAGCCATAGAGGAAGTAAAAGATCTCTCTTCCCAGGGGTTTTTACAATCGCCTGTCTTGGGTTCCGAAAAGTTCAGGAGGTTGGAGGGGCCAGTTCTGGACGTTGAGCGCCCTGAACGTGTTCGTAGCAAAGAGGAAGTTCACAATGGAGGACGACAGCCTCGGTGTTAGCAGCCCCTGCGTCCACCGGGGACTGGATGGTATCCCTGGACCTGCAGGATGCTTATTTTTCCACGTGCCAATACAACACCCGTCTTCCAGGAAATACCTCAGATTTCTGGCTCTAGGAAGAGTATTTCAATTTCGGGCCCTATGCTTCGGACTATCAACAGCCCCCCAAGTATTCAGCGGGACTAATGAAAAATGTGGCTCACTGGCTTCATCTCGAAGGGATTCGAATATCCTTGTATCTAGACGACTGGCTGATACGAGCACAGTCACGAGTCAGTGTCCTGGAGGACTTAAAGCTGACACTGGAGTTAACACAGTCCTTGGGACTGTTGGTAAACTCGAGAAATCCCAGATGATTCCCCAGCAGAACATTGTTTATCTGGGGGATTCGGATGGATTTCTCGGGTTTTCATGTGTTTCCATCACAGGAAAGACAGAACCGCTGCTTGGAAAAAGTAGCAACCTTCCTAGAGAAAGAACAACAATGTTCCGCGAGGGAATGGATGAGTCTTCTGGGGACCCTTTTCCTCGTTGGAACAGTTCATTTCTCTAGGAAGGCTTCACCTAAGGCCTTTACAGTTCTATCTAAGAAGAACATTGGGATCAGAGATCCAAAATCTGTCCGATTCCTTCCAGATCACGAAGGAAATAAAGGAGGACCTGCGTTGGTGGATGAATCCGTGCAGGATCAACGAAGGAGTATCCCTTCATGTTCCGAACCCTCGGCTAGTGTTGTATTCCGACGCCTCAGATGCGGGGTGGGGAGCCACTCTAGGGACGAGAGAAGTGTCAGGCACCTGGAAGGGAGAACAGGTGTCCTGGCACATCAATATGAAGGAATTAACAGCGATTCACCTGTCTCTCATACACTTCGAGGCTCAGATCTCAGGTTCGTCCTGCAGATCAATTCGGACAACACAACGCCCTAGCTTACATCAAGAAGCAAGGAGGGACGCACTCGTTCTCCCTTTACAAAAAGGCGAGAGAACTACTGCTTTGGGCAGAAGAGAGAAGAATCAACTCTCCGGACGAGATTCATTCAAGGGGACAAAAATGTAAGAGCCGACCTTCTGAGCAGGAGAGGACCAAAGTACTGCCTACAGAATGGACGTTGCATCAGGAGGTATGCAACAGACTATGGAACCTCTGGGGGAGATCAAATAAGGGATTTTGACGTAAGGGAAAAATCTATTTTCTGGGCGATTGGCTCGTGTCGCCAGCGAAATATCCCTTTAATCTATTATTTTCGGGAGGGTAAATGTACTAACACATACCAGAGCATAAATAAATAAGAGAAAGGTCAGTATAACTGACTCGCTCACACTCCAAGAGGTCGGTCATGAACACTATGGCGAGTGAGACACTACCACGAGCCAAATGCCAAAGAATTCTCCCACTACATCAATCCCCCAAGGAGAGCCGACCCACAGAGTGGGCAGCACTTACTACTACCACTCCATCCCATGCTGCCGACTGCTGCGCCTCTGGTGCCATCCTGAATATTAGCAGACAATCTTGGGGCGATGGGATGGGCAGGCGGGATTTCGCTGGCGACAACGAGCCAATCGCCCAGAAATAGTTTTTTATTTTTCCTTACGTCAAAATCCCTTTTCTGGGCTCAGCTCGTGTCGCTGCGCGAAATCGTACCAGAGAAATAGCACAAGATTGTAAAACAAAATCAACAAAATAAAAAGAGGTCTCAAATAAAAAGTAACAACTAAAAGTAAAAGAATATATTGCTAACAAGGATACATATACACTAGTGATACCAAAATAGAAATATTGGTTAAAATTACGCTTAATTCTAATAATAATTTTCTTAACTTAAGGTAATTTACATATGTACGAGGGTAATATGGTATATATGTACCACAATGGTATCTGTGTAAAGCTATGTATCAAAATTCTTGAGCAATTAACATAATAAGTTGAACAACAAAACAAACTCAACAATAATAATATATAAAGGAATGTATATGACTTAATATACAAAACCCGTAACCATTACAATAAGATGTATCCCCTAGCATAAAATTAAGGGATGACATCCATGAGATTAATATCCTCCATCACTGTGAGTGTCCCTAGCAAAAAAATAAGGACACCCATCACATCATTATAAAAGCAGCTAAGACACAAGGTGATTCGTAAATGAACAAGGCAGGAATAGACGAACTGTTTGGTGAGGCAGGTAGAAAGGAGGACTGGATCTTCTACTAAAGATTAGTTAGAGTCAGGGAAACTATGTTACCCGCTGCTACTGCTGAAAATTTCAGAGCTTCCAAGGACTTTAAGTAATGGCGTTTGAACACTGTCGGCGATTTCCATCCAGTATACTTTTTCAACTCATCGAAGTTCATATGTTGGAAATAGTTAATTGAGGTGGCTACTGCCCTGACATCATGTGCTTTTGGGAAAGAGTCAGGATTGGCTTGTTTAATGAAGTACAGGATTTGTTGCCTGATGCCTTTAATAGATAAAGTCCACCACCTCTCTTTTAAAGAGAGGACCCGATGAGGAGGTCCTAGACAGAAAGGCTCGTAAGGTTGAAACTGGGCAAAGAGATACATCTTGTTGGAAGGGGTAGAACCTCCACGTTCCCACCTCATCAAAGGTCTTCATTCTTAGCAATATAGCTACGTTCCGGAGAAAGTAGCACTTCCCCTGAAGGGAGGAACTGAATATGATCCGGATCTCTGGATAAAGCCGACAGTTCTGAAATCCTAGCTCCTGAAGCCAAGCTTAATAAAAATAGAGTTTTTCTTAAAGAGCATTATAAACGAGCATGTCACTTATTGGTTTCTGAAGCCAGCTTTAGAACATCGTTTAAGAACCATGATACTGACGTAGGCCTTACAGAAGGTCCTAAGTCTAAAAGCACATGCCTTGGGGATAGACGAGAAGTAGAATCTGTCAAGTCTATGTTGAAACCAAATTGAAAAATCTTTTTCAAAAGGCTGACTTGTTTGTCGTAATCGTGCTAGCTGCTAAGCCTTTTTCAAATAAGGATCTGAAAAAGGATATAGCTGAATTGATTGTCATGATTCTCAATATCCGATTCTTCTCAGGAAGGTTGCTAACTTTTGACAGCAGCATCATACTGTCTCAAGGTTGAATCCCTTTATCGGATTCCAAAAAGAGGATATTTTTGCGGGTCAATATTCGCATCCTTTTTTGCAGCAAACTTCATGAAATCCATAAAGTTAGGGTTTTGAGAATCCCTGAGGAAGCGAACCAAACCCAGTCTTCGTTTGTACTGACTGGGAGAGCCTGGGATTGGGAATCCGAAGAGGGCGAAGACCCAGTTCCAGAATTTAGGGTACCAATTGCTCTTCGGCCAGTCTGGGGCTACTAGAGCCACTTACCCTTGAATGTCCTGAGTTTGTTTAACACCTTCATGAGAAGTTCACTGGAGGAAAGACATAAATCTTCTCCCAGTTGTTCCAATCTAGAGCCAGGGCGTCCGTGGCATAGGCCAGAGGGTCCAGGTTGGGGGCCACATAACATGGAGTTTGTGGTTCGCTTGGGATGCGAAGAGATCCACCTGTAGACCTGGAATTCTCTGAAGAATCCATTGGAACGAACTGTTGTCCAGTGACCATTCCGACTCTAGAGGTACTGATCGGGATAGAGCATCTGCTATGACGTTCCTCACTCCGGCTATATGAGTGGAGGAGAGATGCCAACTGAACTTGTCCGCCAGGGAGAAGATGGCTACCATGACATGATTTAGATGACGTGATTTGGAGCCTCCTCTGTTTATACAATGTACTACCACTGCGCTGTCTAGGACTAGCTTTATGTGGGAGCACTTGGCGGGCGTACCTTTTTAGAGTCAACACTGCCATTGCTTCCAGTACGTTTATATGGAACTGACGGAACTGAAGGTGACCACGTTCCTTGAACTTTCTTGAACTGGGAATATCCTCCCCAACCGCTTAATGAAGCGTCTGTGTGGATGGTGATCCCTGGTGGAGGAAACTGAAGGGGCACTGATACTGACAAGTTCTTGACTTTCGCCCACGGCCGGAGTCGATTCTTTAGAATCAAAGGTACTGAGGATAATTTGTCCCTGGACCTGACATTTGCTCGTGAGCGCCAGATTCTGGTTAGGTCTTTCAGTTTGGCTTTCATTAGGATGTTCGTCACTGATGCAAACTGGAGTGAACCCAGGATTCTTTCCTGAGTTCTTCTTGACGCCAGTTTGTGACTCAGAAATTGCTTGACTGACTTTGCTATTTCTTTCCTTTTGGTTGATGGAATCGACAGAGTATGGGAGGATAGATTCCATTGAATGCCTAGCCACTGAAAGTTTGACTCTGGAGTGAGTCTTTGACTTGGTCCTGTTTATCTTGAAGCCTAGATATTCCAGGAACTGAATCACTTTCAGTGTTTGCTCGTTGCATTCCTCGACTGTTGAAGCCCAGATCAACCAATCGTCGAGATACGCTACTACCATAATCCCTTGCGATCTTAGTTGTTGAACTACTACTTCCGCCAGCTTCGTAAACACCCTGGGTGCTACGTTGAGCCCGAAAGGAACTACCTTGAAGGAGAATGTCTGGTCTCCTATCTTGAAGCCCAGATATGGACGAAGTGTCTTGCAATAGGGATATGATAGTAAGCGTCGGTAAGATCGATAGAGGTGGTGACGGCCCCACGGGGAAGTAAGGTCCGCACCTGCGAGATCGTGAGCATCTTGAACTTGTCGCAGCGAATGGCTAAGTTTAAGCGGGACAAGTCTAAGATTACCCTTCTTTTTTGTGAGCCTTTCTTTGGCACGCTGAACAAGCGACCTTGAAATTTTAATCTTTTGACTCTCGCTATAGCTCCTTTCTGAAGGAGGTCCTCCGCATACTCCGTCAATTCCTTGGAAGGAAGTTGGCGGAAAGGTCTGGAAGGGGGAGGGTTCTCTAACCAGCTCCAACCCAGGCCTTTTGACACAATGCTCTGAGCCCACTTGCTGAAGTTCCACCGGTGGCGAAAGTGAAACAGCCTCCCTCCTACCTGAAGTTCCTCATTGGTTCTGGTAGCCTCCTCGGCCTCCTCTGAAATGTTTTCCCTATTGAAGGGACCTCCCGATCCTCTCCCACGAAAGGATCGCTTACCTCTGCCTCCCTTACCCGAGCGTCATACTTCTGTGAAGCTTGACCCTCGAAGACCTGGAGGGCTGAGGCTGAGGGGAGATAACATAAATAGGCTGCGCCTGAGCCTTTGAGGTGGAAGGTTGGGCTGTTTGCACTAAGGGAGCAGCCGGAACTTGCTGTGAAAAACGTGGTTGCTTTTTCTGGTAGGGCTGGAAACGTCTAGGTTTCCTTTGAGCCTTACCCTTACCGGCTTGATCCTGCCGTCTCCTGGCCGTAAGACCCCAACGGTCTTTAAGGCTCTGGTTCAGTCTCGTAGCCTCTGACTGCACCTCCTTTACCATCGCATCTGGGAAGAGGTCTGCTCCCCCAGATGCTGGACATAAAGCAACTTATTCCGGCTCGTGTCGAATTGTCGCTTCTTGCAGGACATGCTTCCTACAATTCGTCCTGGCAGTGGGCGAACTCAAACATATCCGACTGTACCGTTTGAGTCAGAGATTTGGTTAGAAGCTTGAAGAGAGGCTCCGACCCATAAGCAATGGTAGCCACCTCGGTCATAGCCATGGAGTTAATAGACCTGGCTAATCGTGACTTGGCCTCGAACTCTGCCTGGATAAGGCTATCTGGAAGCCTAGGTAGCTTCTCACCAAACTGCTCCATAGCACAGTCGGGTTTGAGTTTGCCAGCTGAGAAGGTATTAGGTAAGTCTTCCCACAATTCACCGGCTGAAGGAAGTAGAGGAGACGTAGGATCTGCCTCCTTCAGTTGAGGCATGGAATCCCCCTTCTGGGCTGCTGGAATAGTCGTTGTTGCGATCTTTGTCAAGAAGGGAAGCGGAGTACTCTCTTCCATCGTAAAGATCGTGAACGGACTTTTAAAAGGTTGGATTTTCGTGTTGGAACAATCCATGTCCTCTAAACACCTGAGCCATTCTCTCTGAGCCTGGTCACGTGAATAGAGGACTGTCTCCTTTGGAACTTTATCATCCCGAGTCATGGCTGAGGCGGTGAGCCTGGCATAGCCGATGAACGGAGGCTGAAGGTCTTCCGGGTAGAACCCTCGAAGTCCTCAATTCTCCGAGTTTCCACATTCCGGGATAGAAATAAGTCCGTCCTGGAAGGGGCGTATGACGCTACTCTCCACGGGTTGTTCATTGAGAACGGAGGTAGGGAGTCATACGGCGGTAGCTGGGCTCCACCTGTGCTGAAAGGTGGAGGAGAGGCTAGAGGAGCTTGGCTCATCCGGGCTATAATGGTGTCCTGAGAGGTAATCCTGTCGGACAGCCGAGAGAACATTTGTTCCATGCTACTTTTCAGAGTCCCAACCAAATCGCCCACTTGTTGTAACAGGCCAGCATTGGAGTCCAAAGCTGGAGCTGCTGCGGAGGTGGAAGGGTAGCTCTGAACCGGAACCAAGGGTAGCGGAACTGACGCCTCCGCTGGAGTGTGAGATCTCTCCCTGGAGGATCTACTCCTCGAGGACTTAGAGCCGGACCCAGAAGCTTTAGATCTCTCTGCTCCGGGGTTTTTTGGCCGGAGACGTACGAGAGGAAGATGACGCCGAAGCCGTCTTCTTAGACGACGACGACGTCTTCGTCAAGGTTTTCACCGTTTGACCCTTGACCTTGGGTCTAACTGAAGCGTCAGGAGAAGTATACAGCTCATTACCTGTAAAGCCTTGGAAGGATGGAGAGGTTGCAGGGGTAGAAGAACCAGTTGCACCCAAGGGTAACCCTTTGGTGTCCAACGTACTTACCTCGCCACAGGTCGTCTACACCTACCATAGGTTCTACATTGATATCCAACGTCGCGACTTCCGAGGAGATGTCCTGGCCTTGGTCCGTCAACGAGGCAGCCAGCTGTTGCTGGATAAAAGCGATAGTCGGGGCCGCCTCTGCTGGGTCGACATAGCCTGTAGCCTTGCCTCCGGGGAAGATTAGCACCGCCAACCTCTTCTCAAGGATGTAAGGCATACCCTTGGCGGCGTTTTTCCCAAAACCGCCGACCCAGGCCCGCAGGGTTGCCAGTGCGGTATCCCTCACAGCCGGAGCCTGGAAGAGAGGGTATTGATTAGATTTTAAGAATAACTTAAAGCTAAAATCAATATAAAGCTTAACTTAAAAATTATATAGGGACTATACCACTGAATTTTATCTTAAGTTAGAGTGATTAATGTAGAGACTTAAGCACTATAACAAATGAGGACCAGTTTACCGGAGTTGAATACTTACCCCGTCTAAGAGCTGGCTCACCAGATCGTAACAGATGGTACACGTCTCGTGGTACCAGACCTGGATATCCCCGTGCGGAGTCGCGCATGGAGCATGGGACCGGCAAACTTCGTGTCCACATGGGTCCTGAAGTGTGGCGGCGCATCCCGGATGCTCACAGTTGGTGGTCTGTAAGTGAAAAGACACATGAGTATCTTAAAGACTATCACTTACAGGCTAAAGAGCAGAAGAACTCCGTTGCATGCCGGAGCTCGGAAAAAATTTGTGCATAACCCCTCCCTTATTGCCTGAATAGGCTATGACCCGCCCCGGAGAGATCCGGTGAGACAGGTAAGGGAGGGTTGGGGGGGGGGTGGTTTAAGGAACTTAAGATAAACTTACTAGTTTAACATAAAAAAGATCTTAAACCTAAAAAACTTAACGTACCGGACTACGTCCCGTGCGTGGCGGGAGTGTTAACTCAGCGAGACGGAGTGGTTAGAAGAGGGACCAACTGTATGCTCCGGTCCACCCTGCTGGGTGGACTAGTCTCTCTCTCCCGCCCCTGGATGCCAGGTCTCCGGTAGTAAAGGAGCCCTAGTAGGAGAGAAAAGAGCGAGAGGACATACAGACAACGGGCGTAGTAAGCGGAGCGACGGGGTAGCAACGGAGGGGTGGGGGGGAAGGCCAGTTCCCCCCCCACAGACGCTACCACCCGACCGGACCGAGAAGCCGGGGAGGTCGAGTCCAGTCTGGGTCCGTCCCGTCCCTCTACTCCCTCCGCCTGGGGGAGAAGGAGAGGCAGGCTCGGGTATACGGAGCGAGCATGGGTGACCGACCTACCCCTCCCCGACTCTATGAAGAGCGGGAGGGGGGGGGTGACTGGACAGGCGGCTGGCTTACCTCGTGATCACGTAGTGACCACGGGGGCGAGGTAAACAAAACCACAAATGACTAAGCCTAGAACATAACCAACTGATCAGAGAGATGCTATCGGGAAGCATCCGAACTGAAGAGCGGTAGCATATAGGCCCTACGGGCCATAACCTAGGCTAAGCCAGCCAGACGCCTAACTAACCAAACAATGATAATAATCAAAATGAATAATAATGAAAGAAAAGCATAGCAGGAGAAAAAATCCAGGAGTGTACGACTAACCCGCCAGAACGGCTAAAATCTACCACTCAAAGCTAGCCGAAGGGCCCGTGCCATACCCAAGGGCCTGGGGCTAGGGTCTGGAATGGGAAGAAGCCTACAATAAGGTAAAAGACATGCATGCATGACAAACCGTTGTAGACTGGTACCCTAAACAAGCGGATAATAAAAATAGAGCGTACTTAAGTAAGGGGATGTTCTGGGTATGGGTGACCAAGAACGAACCCACCACGAGGCAGGACCATGCTGCCATGCTTCCGACCTAGAGTACGTATTTATACCTAAAAAACGGCAAATACGGGCTCAGGGCCGGAAAAAACCAAATAGCAATAAAACACTGAGTACTTAACTTAGCTGCTGCGATGGCTGCACGCTCCATGGTAAATAAATCCAACGAAAAGGGCACAAAAAACACAGAGAGAAAAAGGGCACGGTGTGAATCGTGTGCGCTAACTGAAAAGGATGGCCACCAGAGGCGCAGCAGTCGGCAGCATGGGATGGAGTGGTAGTAGTAAGTGCTGCCACTCTGTGGGTCGGCTCTCCTCTTGGGGGATTTTGTAGTGGGAGAATTCTTTTGGCATTTGGCTCGTGGTAGTGGTCTCACTCGCCATAGTGTTCATACCGACACCCTCTTGGAGGGTGAGCGAGTCAGTTATACTGACCTTTCTCTTTATTTATTTATTCTCTGGTATGTGTTAGTACATTTACCCTAGAAATAATAGATTAAAGGATATTTCGCGCAGCGACACGAGCTGAGCCCAGAAATAGATCTTTTTGCCACCCATTGGAACAACAGGCTGGAAAGTTACTGCTCCCCGATCGCCGACGCCCAAGGCGATTTCGGTGGACGGCCTTCTCCTCGATTGGTCCGGAATAGACGGGTATGCTTTTCCTCCGTTCAAAATCATATCGGAAGTAGTAAGGAAGTTTGCAGCAGCAGAGGGAGCCAACTGACCCTCATAGCCCCGTTCTGGCCAGCGCAAAACTGGTACACAGAGGTACTGGGATGGATAGTAGACTTTGCGAGATCTCTCCCAAACAGGAGCGATCTTCTCAGACAACCCCACTTCGACAGGTATCACAAAACCTGCCCACTCTCGCTCTAACTGCCTTCAGACTATCGAAGGACTTGTCAGAACGAGAGGTTTTTTCTCGAGAAGTTGCGAAAGCGATCGCAAGAGCAAGAAGACCATCTACTATTCGAGTCTACCAGTCGAAGTGGGATGTGTTTCGCAGATGGTGTAGGACTCAGAAGATATCCTCTTCCAGTACCTCTGTGACAGATATAGCTGATTTCCTCCTTTACTTGAAGGAAAAATGTAATCTAGTAGTCTCTACAATTAAGGGCTATAAAAGTATTGCTATCTTCAGTCTTCAGGCATAGAGGCCTTAACATTGGGAAGACAAAGATTTACATGATCTGATAAAATCCTTCGAGATGTCAAAGAACAGAGGTATTAGAGCACCTAGTTGGAACTTAGATGTGGTCCTAAAGTACTTAATGACCTCCAAATTCGAACCTCCCTGTAAGGTTACGTTCAGAGATCTGACAAGGAAGTCTTTATTCTTGTCGCGCTAGCATCAGCAAAAAGAGTAAGCGAACTACAAGCCTTAGAACATAATGTTGGCTTCAGGAACGACTCGGCGTTCTGTTCCTTCAAACCGATGTTTTTGGCGAAGAATGAAAACCCTTCGAAACCTTGGCCTCGAACCTTCGAGGTAAAAGGACTTTCGTCTCTAGTAGGTACAGAGCGAGAAAGGGCTCTTTGCCCAGTTAGAAGCCTTAAGTTCTACTTAGAAAGGAAGAACGAACTAAAGGGGAGTAAGGAGAGTTTATGGTGCTCAGTTTAGAGATCCCGGAAGACAGATCTCAAAAAATGCTCAGGCGTTGGTTCTTCAGAGATGTAATCAAGGAAGCCCATTTAGCGTGTAAAGAAGAACAACTGGACCTCCTTAGAGTTAAAGCTCACGAGGTAAGAGCAGTCGCTACCTCTTTGGCATTCCACAAGCTTGTCGATACAGACTCTAGTGGAGTCAACTTTTTGGAGATGCAATTCGGTCTTTGCATCCCATTACTTGAGAGACATTCAAGTGACGTACGACAAGTGCTTTACTCTAGGAGCGTACGTATCTGCGGATTCGTTGCTGGGACAGGGAGCTGAACCCAATCCTTTTTAGTTTTATTAGGTTAGGGTTTTTAATGGTGTTTGGTGCGTTTTTATTGGTCGATTGAAAGAGGGTGCAGGAGTTGACCCCTTTCAAATCGTAGTTCTAACATGTTAGTGTGGTCAGGTGATCGGGATTGGTCGTTATGCTCCTTGTAGTGTCTTAAGTACCTAAAGCTCTATCATGTAAGAGGGTTAGCCCCCGTTGGTATGATACAGGTCAAGGTTCTGCCATGTAAGTGGGTCAGCCCCATTGGTACGAATGATCCAAGAAAAGGCTCTGCCATGTAAGCGGGTAAGCCCCCATTGGCATGATCCGAAAAGGTTATCAGTCACAGGTCTCATCCTCTCTGAAACTCTGATGGCAAGCAGACTCATAGACAGTATCAATGAGTCTTCTTCCATATCAGGTAGGAACCAAGGTTGTTTTTGTTAATATACCTACAACGTATGTTGTTTCCCTGTTTGATATTCATAATAATTAGTATGTAACTGTCTCTTGCCCTCCACCAAGGTGTCATCAGCTAAGTATATATCTGCCGGGGAAGTTGCATGTACAAAAATGATATTGTTAGTATACAACTAAAGTTTTGTACATACTCACCCGGCAGAAATATACGATTAATGGCCCACCCAGCCTCCCCTCAGGAGACAGGTGGAAGAGAAAAATTCTGGTTAGAAAACGGGAATGGTTCCTATTCCCCGCCACCCAGCGGCGGGAGTGGGCTGGTCACCCTGACCTACCTGTCGCCGTGTGCCGCGAGTTTTGATTCTGTCGGGATGTCAGAGCTATAGCTAAGTATATATCTGCCGGGTAAGTATGTACAAAACTTTATTGTATACTAACAATATCATTTTTCCTAACTATACAAACCTGAGGTCCGTTTACCATATAGTCCCTCCTCATGCCACCCCTCACTCTGCGTATTTTGCACGGGTCCAAAAAGCAAAAGTGGATTGTTTGTTTACTTCGCGCGACGATCGGACAAGCAGTTAACTACCGTTCTCCCCTTGTTCGACAAGCTTACGACCGTTCCAGCTGCCGCTAGCTACTTCCTATTGTTAAAGGACCTCAGGTTTGTATAGTTAGGAAAAATGCAATTTTTCGATAAATTGTCATATTGTCTTAGAAAATTTGTCATTTTTCCTACTGCTACACCTTTCACACCTTTTACTGTCAATTTCCATTTAAGCGCTGAATGACTTCATAGGTCCTAGTGCTTGGCATTTGGTCTAAACTCTATATCCAATTCAACAGTTGCCAATTCCTAGTTCCTAAAGCATCGGGGGGCTGGAGACCGGTACTGTATGTAAGCGGCCTCAATCGCTTCGTGCAAAGTACACACTAAGTTCAAGATTGAGACAAGCCAGTCAGAGATAGCTTCCATTCATCCAAGCGGTTAGATGATCACACTGGATATGCAGGATATTTTCACATCCTTTTCATCCAAGGTCCAGGAAGTACCTTAGGTTTATTTTCCAAGGGAAAGTCTTTCAGTTTCGGTCCCTGTGCTTCAACCTCTCCACGGCCCCTCAAGTATTCTCTTGAGTTCTCTCTGAGTCCTCTCTCTTCTTGCCAAGTGGTTTCATCTATTGGGCATCAACATCAGCCTTTATCTAGTCGACTGGCTTCTTCACTCCCCATCCAAGGAAAAGTGCACGAAGGACCTTCAGACAATGCTTGAACTCTCTCAAGAATTAGGAATCCTTCTAAATCTCCAGAGGTCCCAGTTGGTTCAGTTTCAGGCAATTCTTTATTTGGGGATGATTCTCAACTCACGGACATCTCAGGCTTTTATGTCCCCCAAGAGAGTCACAAATTGCATTCAGACTGTCAACAAGTTCCTCGCTCTCTTGTCATGTTTGGCCCTTCAGGGGATGAGCCTTCTAGGAATGCTTTCCTTAGTCGAGACCTTCGTTCCATTGGGCATGTTACATACAAGAAATCTCCAGTTCTTCCTCAAAGTCAACTGGGACAGGAAGAACCTGACTCAATTGTCTTTCCTGTCACTCAGGACATAAAGTCGGATATCCAGTGGTTGCCTTCAGACAGAAGATTTTCACAGGGGAGGTCCCATGTTCCTCCCAACCTTGATCTGGACTTTTACTCGGACACCTTGGTTCTAGGCTGGGGAGCCCTTCTAGGGGAACAGGAGGTTTCTGGAACATGATCTCCAGAAGAGACAAATCTTCATACCAGCATCAAGGAATTAAAAGGCTATTCATCTGGGCCTAATTCATTTCTCTTCGTCTATGCACAGCAAGACGGTGGTTGTGCATGCTGACAACACCATGGCCCTGTTGTACAGTAATACCCTGAACTTACGCGAGGTTAGGTTCCAGACCCCCTCACACAAGGGGAAGTTTCGCGTAAGTTTGGCACGGTCTCTGAAATTGCTAATAAATGCGTACTTCTAGAGTTTGAACACTAAATATAACCCTAATCATGATCCATAAGTATTAGGCTAACTTCTAAGTGAAATTTAAGTTACTGTAATTTGATTTAAAAGTTGGTTTAATACATTACCCTTGAAAAAGGAATAACTGGTTGGCATAAAAATAGTTATAGTAAACTATGTATACATACGTAGGGTCCACTTTTGTACGTAAAAAACAAATAATAAGTTACCCCTAATTCTTGTATGTCATTTTCTTTTCCAGTCAGAATAAAAGTTTTCTTTGCATCACTAGGTAAACTTCATAAGTCAGTCATAACAAAGTCACACAATTAAATAAAAATAAAGAAGACATGTATGTACGTAAGTAATAAACAGAGGCTGAAGGTCAAAACTTAATAAATTTAAAATCATGAACAAAGAGAGAGAGAGATGAGAGAGAGAGAGAGAGAGAGAGAGAGAGAGAGAGAGAGAAAAAAATTACATACGTCATGTAGGTAAAACTCTGGAGGGGTATCATCTTTAAAAAGTGCGTGTACCAGCACTTTTCTCCGAGGGTTAAGAAAGTAATTTTCACAGAATGACAACTGATGTTTTACTAGTTGATCATGGAGTTCTTATACTATAGTGACTAACACTGAATTACCTACTGCATTTGTATTACTATTTTCAAAAATAAAAATAGCATACACATAATCTCTGTACTGATTTTACACTTAAAAGCATGAAAACTTTACTAATTGTAGTATATACTAGTAGTATGTACTTCAGAAATTAGTTTCTGAAGGGATATCATCTTTGAAAAGTACAGTAACTTTATGGGTGGGTACATATATGCACTAACTGCATATTTATGCATGTAAAAAAATTAAAATAATACATTTCCAATAAATATTTTATGCAGAAAAGCTTTTAAAAATAAAAAATTTATTGCAAAAATTTATAATAAATTAAACAAACACTTTTGCAGGGTTTGCAGTGCTTCTGGAGGGTTCGCAAATGTTCGCGCTATTGTGAAGAACTCGTGTGATAATTAGTTAGGCTCCAATGAAAAGTTCATGTCATTGTGAATTTGCGCAAATTGAATCACGTAAGTTCGGGGTATTACTGTATATCAAGAAACGGGGCACACACTCCTATTCCCACGGTCAGACTGCAAAAGAACTGCTTCTATGGGCCCATCAGAATCGAGTGACACTCATTGCCCGCTTCTTCAAGGGAAATTAAATGTCCTGGTGGACGTGCTGACTGTCAGAGACAAGTGCTTCCCACCGAATGGACCCTGGACAACAGAATTTGCACTGATCCATGGAGATTATGGGGTAGACCCTCGTAGATTTATTTGCAACGTCAAGGAACACCTGCCTTCCTCTTTTCTACTCTCCAGCCCTGGATCCTCTGGCTTGGGCGATGACACTATGCTTTTAGACTGTTGTGAAGTCTGGACCTCTGCCTTCCCTCCCTTCAAGCTTGGTTAGGGAAGTCCTAAACAAGTTTTGCATCTCACAGCAATGTTTCAATGACTCATTGCTCTGTTGGCTGGCCCATGAAGGAAATGGTCCTAGACCTTCTTCGTCTTCTGGTAGACTTACTGTGGCTGCTTCCCCAAAAACTGTTTGCTACTCAGACAACCAGGCTTCAGACTGTCAAGAAACTTGTCAGAGCGAAAGGATTTTCAAGAGCAGCTGCAGAGGTTATTGCAAAGTGCAAGACGCCAGTGTACTTGCAATGTCTACCAGTCGAAGTGGCAGTGTTCCCGTAGTATGGTGCCTCAGACATTACATCTCGTCTTCTGAAACATCTGTAGCCCAGATTGTGGATTTACTTCCGTACAAGGACTTCTAACCTTCATGACCTCTTGAAGTCTTTTGATACATCCAAACAGAAGATGTCTGTAGTGGTATCTTGGAACTTTGATGTACGTAGTCCTCAAGTGCCGTGCGGGCCCCCTTTCGAGCCCCTCAAGTCCGCTTCCCTTAAGAGCCTCTTGTGGAAAACTGTTCCTAGCAGCCCTAGCCACGGCTAAACACATGAGTTGAGTTACATGCAATAGACAGAAGATTCAGATTCTCACCGCTATTTCACCAATTGGACTTCTAGCCAAGAACTAAGATCCTAGTAAACCATGGCCTCACTCTTTTCATATCAAGAAATTAAAGGATCTTAGTCCCAGACAAGGAAGAAAGTCCTTTGCCTGGTTAGAGCATTGAGGTATTACCAGAGTAGAACTGAGAAGATCAGAGGACCTTCTTAGTAACCTCAGGTGTTTGATCAATGATCCCTCTCATCCACTATCTAAGAATGACCTTTCATTCTTCATTAGAGACCTGATATCCGAAGCACACTCCTGGATCCAGGAGAACTCTTTCCCTTTGCTTAAAGTTAGAGCTCATGATGTCAGGGCAATAGCCACCTCCCTCTCCTTCAACCATAACTTGCTACTCTCATCTATCTTTTAGTCAACTTATTGGAGGTGCAAGTCTATCTTTGCGTCACACTATTTGAAAGAAATTGAAACAGTATTTGAAAATTGCAGTACCTTTGGTCTGTTGGCAGTGGCTGGCATGATACTAGGTGAGGAAGCATAGGAGAGACATGATCTCTCATCTATCTCGTCTCCTTGTGGTAAGGATGTCGAATTTTTGGGGAGCTTGGGGGGTACTTGGTACCTGGAGGACCCACCAGCTCATTGGTTGGTTAGTGGGTTTTTATTATAAATTTTTTTGAATGGTGACAGGTTTGTTCTCTAGTCTTGTTGTTATGCTGCTGTACCCAGGGCAAGGGCATAAATTTTCATTATTATGTCTTGTCAGCTGTCAGGCATCTCCCTCATTGCAAGACTCTCACTCATGTAGAGGCGAGGCCCGGCCCACTGCCGTGCTACTACGAGTTAAGATGAGCACCACCAAAGGCAGCTTCTCCTGCTGGGGCTCTCTTACCAGGTAAGCAAGCGACAAACACTGAGTCAGTGTTAGTCACTCCTCTAGTTCAGTAATGACATTTCTTTAGTGCATTGAATTAGATTAGTACATTCATCCCCTACCCCCCTTGTGTCGTGGAATTCAGCTAAGTAATTTCTTGGTAAGTTACTTATAAAAATTATATTTTGTTCATGAAACTTACCTGTCAGATATATATATAGCTGTATTTTCTGAAGTCCGACAGAATTAAAAAAAAAAAAACTTCCGACACACACAGTGGTCGGCCAGGTGGTTAGTACCCATTCCCGCCGCTGGGAGGCGGGTATCAGGAACCATTCCCATTTTCTATTCATAATTTTTCTGTCGCCGGTGCTGGAAACACCTGTTTCCAGTACCTCCGTCTTAGATTTTGGAAACTTCATTGCCGCTAAGTATCCTAATTGTCTTTTATTTATATTTAACTTGGATTTGGTGGCTAGGCATAAACGCTATCCTTAAATTGATTTTGAACTTTGATTCATTTTTTGCATAAGATATCTGAATCTAGTTAGGCTAGTTTCAGAGGGTGTTTGTCTGCAAAGATAGGGTGTGGCTACTGAAAGCTTCGGTAGATCCGCACTTGGTATGCACGAGGGGTATGAGTCTTGCTTCTTTGTTGAGATTTGTCATGTAAGGAGTGTGAGACTATGTCTAATTCCGTAAGGAAAACGTATGATTCGTATGTACGCAATTAATCAGTAAACAAAAGTCAGGGTAGTGAACCTGCTAACCTTCCTGTAGACTTTATTTTGCCTACCCTGTAGTATGGCCTACGGGTTATGAATATGTCTGCGAGAGGTGATCGCTCTCCTTCATTGTTGTGAAGAGTGCTACTTCTGTTATTGTTTCTGCTAACCCTGTAATGTTGCCTTCGGGCCCTAAACAGTGTCTGTAGAGGTTATTGCCCTTTCTCTAATACTCTTTGATTCGTAACTTCGAATCGAAAGTGCTTGCTTTAGAGAGCAATAGTGAAGTGGCTAAGTGCAGTGACAGTTGCCCCCTTGTGTAGTGGAGGGTGCGTCAGATCGGCCTTATTTTCGCCTCTAGGCCGGACCTCTGCTTGACTCCCAGGACCCGGGGAGAGAGCATGTCCGAAAGCCGAAGGAGGGTTACGAGGAACCCCCACCGATCTGGCGTGCCTTCGCAGTTCTGATGAAAAATCCCCAGACTGCCTAAGTGCGTGCACGTGCACGAGATCTGAAGGATTGCTTCTCGTCCTCCGAAGCGTCCTCCCTGCGCAGGGGTTGGAGCTTTCGGAAGGGAAGGACTTTTTTCGTCGCTTTTCTGCACGCTTCTTTTGACGCTCGGCTTGGACGGACGTTCGGATGGACGCCAGGCGCG
The DNA here is from genome assembly GCF_015104395.2 of Macrobrachium nipponense. Taxonomy (NCBI): domain Eukaryota; kingdom Metazoa; phylum Arthropoda; class Malacostraca; order Decapoda; family Palaemonidae; genus Macrobrachium; species Macrobrachium nipponense. Next base: position 31,764,299 of record NC_087216.1, read on the forward strand.
CGCGGGGTGCACGCCAAGCGCGCACCAGTGGACGCCAAGCGCGCGCCAGTGGATACGAGCGCGCGCAGCGCGCGACGCCAGTGGACACCGAGCGTGCTCGCTGCTCGCACAGTGGACGCCGAGCGCGCACGCCACCAGGTGTGTCGCCTGGCTGAACGTTTCTGTTGAACTCTTCAAGCTCTTGTTTACGATTTGGGCCTCAAGAATTTTTACCTCTACCTTCGGTTGATACCTTATACCTCACATGCAAAGAATGTGAAGTAAGCAGTGCTTCAGAGGAAGCTTAAAGTGAACAGACAACTTCGTCTTCGAAACCCAGCAAGACCTCGGGTTTCGTGAATTCAAGAGGTCTCTGTCAATATTATATTGCTTTTCGCAAAGGTGGATGGAGTTAAGGAAAGATCAAGGAAAGATCTCGTTTTCTCTACCGCAGTCAAGACTTTGCGATAAGGCAGTTACGGGTTATGTAAAGGCTCGATGTCCTGCACGTCAGGACTCTCGGCAACGTTCAGTAGGATTCTTGCAAAGGCACTCATCAAAGGACGCTCTTCAGGAAAAGCGCAAGACAGGACTTCCTTTGCCATACTGCCCAATAAATTTTAAGCTTTAGCAGGCATTAGTTGTGATACGGGAGAGGAAGCTGGTTGGAGAGTTTTTTCCTCTTCCCAGGATAATTTTGCAAGCTTTTTAGCCGATCTGAAAGGGTTTTTCAGATGATAGATTTTGTTAGTTTCTAGTTGGGACTACGCTGCCGAATTGAACATCGTCGTTCTACCTGCCGTAAGCCCAGTCTCTTAACAGGATTCTTGCCCCTTCCTCGTTTGAGACGGGAATCGGAAAAATAAAATGCTCGACTTCCTGGATTACGTTTTGTCAATTCAGTGACTTTCCCCCATTGACAATATACTATCGTTTGTCACGTAAGTGGGTATCCCCTCATTGACAAAATATCTCTTTGTCCCGTAAATGGGTTAGTTCTCAATTGACAACATCTCATTAACTTGATTTTGCGTAAGCGAATAAGCTCTTATTGACAAGATTCAGAAGAGCTCTCATTCGTCATTCGCAGACTCGTACAAGAAATAGACTTGTAGACTACGTCAATGAACGCTTTATGTCCAATAACATAAGAAGCTTGAGCTGTCTGCTTCGATTCTCTATAGTTTTGTTCATGAACTTGCCTGTCAGATATGTATGTAGCTGTATTTCCGAATTCAGCTTATATATATGTCTCGCCAGGTAAGTATGAACAAACTGTTTATTGTGATATAATATCATATTTTGCCTTGCGTTATTTTACTACTGGTTGGTTCAAGTCATATACGCTTGCTGTATTACCTCTTCAGAATGGAACCGACCGAGGTCTGTCTATTATTAAGGACATTAATCGCACTCCCTGCAGCCTTCCAAGGAGTTTTCCGATTTATCTTTTACCGTTGTATGGTAGTGTTCTGACGACACAAACGCATCTGTATATTTAGCGTGTTTCGAAATTCTTTTATACCAGCTGAGAGTCTCTTTCTGCTCAAAAAATAACGGACCTATTTCTTCGTAGAATAGGGTAGCTGGCAACCCAGACATAAAGTTAAGAGACAACGTTTCGTAAGCTGCTGGCTGCTGCTGTGTCTGTCCTCCTCCTCCAGTTCCAAACGTCCAACCGAACCGGTCCACCGAGCAGTAATTTCAGATCATTGCACTGTAGGTTAGGCTCTCTCTCTCCTGCGGGATTGACTGACTAACCGTATTCTCTGTGCTGTGCTGGCGGTTACGTCTCTCCTGCGGGATTGACTGACTAACTGTATCTCTGTCCTACAATCACGGACTTTAGCCTAAGATTGAGGGGATTTCTTACGTGAATGAATAACATTGCATTCGTTTTGCCTTACTATGTTCAACAGAGTTATCTCTTAATCCTTTCGGTGCTCGTTACCGCACGGTATAGAACTACGAGTATACCGCAACATTGACTTTTATATGCTCTCCTGCTTAGGCAAAGCACAGCCTTATTAGGGGAAGTAAGCATACTTGGGGAGGGAATGGATGAGCTTGCTGGGGACCAAATTTCCTTCTGAAGAAGTTTGTTTCCTCGAATAGACTGCAATTCAGACCTCCACAGTTTTTTACCCTACCGGGGAGAAACTGAAATATTATTCAAGATCTGGATGATTCTGAACATCTCTCATGTGTCCTATCACCTGAGGATAGAAAAAGGAGGTGCCGGACATCTGGATAGGGTTTCAATGTCCTGAATCTTAATCTGAAAGAAGTATAAGCAATTCGGTCGTCCCTCCAGTCCTCGAAACGAGTTTTTGGAATCAGTGGTCCAGATCAACTCTGATATTCCACAGCTCTCTCATATCTTAAGAGTTATCTTCTCTCGGTCCCTGTTCGAGTTTACGAGAAAGAGCCTATTATAACAACGGCGTAGAATGTAACGATCCTCTAGAGGTTTGTTACAGGATTGCCAAAAAAGTCTGTACGAATCGTCTCGATCGACAGCAGCAACTATTGACTTCCGAGTGGAATCTTTCTTTAGAAGTAAGTTGAGAGTTGTGGAGACTTTAGGGACGCCCTTTCATTCTTCTCTTCGATATGTTGAGGACGAAGAGGCTTCTTCTTCTCTGCTCCCTTATTATCGATCCGGGATCGGTACCATTAAACGCCATCCTATGATATTGAAACGGGGATGGATTTTAGTCTCTTTTCCTATTTTTCAATCGCTTAGGAAATGTAATAAGAGGATTTATGACGTCACAGGGAGCGACAATGACGCTGATCGCCCCATGTTGGCCTTCAGGATCCTGGATTCACAGAGGTCACATACTTCCTAGTTCACTTTCCAAGGACCTTTTCCGAAGAGAGTCGGTCTACTCTAACTCGAAAGGTACCTATAACCTCTCCGCTCTGAGTCTGACTACGTTCAGACTATCGAGATGTTGACAGGAATAAGATTACCGTCTTCCATTTCCGTCTGAAGAATGGGATAAGCTGGCAGTCACAACTATTAAAGAATACGCAATATGTTGTTTGACGGCCTTTGGGCTCAGAGATTTGCGTCTGTCAAACAACAAAGCCCTTCACATCTTTGAGTTCTGTGGAATCTCGAAATTCGCTCACCATCTACTTTTTGTCTCACCTGTTTTCTCGGAGTCAGACACTCGTGCGAGATCAGGCGACATATTGTAGCCCTGAGTTTCTTGTTGACGAAGTCGGTTGCGTTTATTAAACCCCCGACCCCCGTGATAGTGTAACATGAGACCAGGTTGGACTGTCAGGCATTCTTCCTTCGGGACTGAATCGCCTTTTTGCTCCTCGCTCCGTTTCTCCTGGCACCAGAAGCTCGAGTCAGGAGTTGATTCGCTTGACGACGTTGGGTTGCGTTGATACACCCCCCAAGGTTTGCTTAGATTGAATCGCCCAGGCAGTCCAGACACTCATCCTTCAGCGAAGAATAGTGCCTTATGGTCTTCAGGGTACAGCCTTGCTGTCCTTGATTCGTCTGACTGGTCAACTGGGTCGGTCACCTGACTTTAGTACAGACGGACTGACTGTGCATGTCCAGATCGAAGCTTTCAATATGGAACTTAGACGTAGTCTGAAGTTCTTGATGTCAAAGCATTCGAACCTCTCCTACCTGTTAACTTCTTGCATGTGATCAGGAAGGCCTTCTTCTAACCACCCTAGATACGACAAAGAGGGTTAGTGAGATTTTAAGCCATCGTCACAAGTTTTGGCTTTAGAGAACACAAGGCGGTGTGCTCTCTAAGCCTTCCGTTGTGGCCTAAGAATGGAAACCCGTTTTGTCCTTGGGCCAGGAGCTTGGAAGCAAGGATGGCACAAGTTAGTGGGCAGGAGCCAGAGAGAGTCCTGGGCCCTGTCGGGTCTCTCAAGTTTTATCTACATAAAAACTCAAGAAAGTCGAAGTCATTCGCAATCTGCAGTGTTCCGAAAAAGACCAGACTTGCCCATATCGAAGACACCCTGGCTTTAGTGTTAAGGAGTTCTTTCAAAAATGCTCCTTCATTGTGTTTGCACAAAGATTTGAAATCTTTTATCTGAATGCTCACGAGGTGAGGGCGCGGCCTCGGAAGCATTTCAACAGAGCATGGCACTCAGCAACATCCTGAGTACCATGTTTTTAGCGAAGCAACTCTGTGTTCACTTCACACTCCCTGCGAGATGTGAAGATGGCATATGAGATCTGCTGCTCGCTAGGGCCATACGTGTCTGCAGACACAATCTTGGGGGCAAGAAGTACCACTCATCCTATCCTGTAGAAAATGGTTAGGAAGAGCTCTTAATTTAGTTGTTGAGTCGCCGACAACGGCGACTTCTTACTCTTAAGCCTTAGTTAACACGCCTTAACTTTGGCTAGGTTGGTCAGGTGGTGATATATATTTATATATATATATTTATTTTACTTCTTAGCCTCATGGTATGGTCAATATGGTCTAGTCACATTGTGGTCACGCCCCCGTGACAGATCATCTGGAGTGCACCAGCTTTATAGTCTCTACCTCGCTGCAACTCTAGTAAAGCAGAAGCAGACTTGGGTGACAGTAATCACGAAGTCAGCTATGCTAACAGGTGGAACCAAGATGTAAATCATCTGCATGCATTTGTTTCCCCAAAATCCTTCTATTCTGTCCCTTCCACCTCCAAAGGTGGGATTCAGCTATATATATATCTGACAGGTAAGTTTATTTCATGAACAAAATGATATTGTTTATGATACAATAAGTTTGTTCATACTTACCTGGCAGATATATAATCAAGTACCCACCCACCTCCCCTCAGGGGACAGTGGAAATAAAAATTATGAATAGAAAAATGGGAATGGTTCCTGATACCCGCCTCCCAGCGGCGGAATGGTACTAACCACCTGGCCGACCACTGCGTGTGTCGGAAGAAGTTTTTTTTTTTTATTTTTTTTTTTTTAAATTCTGTCGGACTTCAGAAAATACAGCTATATATATCTGCCAGGTAAGTATGAACAAACTTTATTGTAATCATAACAATATCATTTTTAAAATAAAGTAAGGTTTTAGGTTTTATACTTACCAAGTAATTACTACATCAGAGCACACCCTCCTCCCTCTGATTTTTCATGGACTTTGCGGCAATAAATAAGAATGATGCTGATGGCTTCTGTCGTTCGCTAGCTCTTGTTGCAGTGGGTGGGGCCTGTCACCCCCACTTTGCAACAGTCGCTGGTTCGCAAATTTTTTAATTTAAGATGCCATGCAAGGCATAATAGTTAGCTAAGTAATTATGTGGTAAGTACATGTTTATATAAAAAAAAAAAATTATTATTGATGAAAATATAATTTTTTAAAACTAAGAAAAAAATAAAAAATTACTTTCTGGGCTCAGCTCGTGTCGGCCTATGAAAGTATCCTTAATATCATTCTTTCTAGGTAAATTAGCCTAAAATTACCAGAGAAAAACAAAATTAAGAAAATGTCAGTAAAACTGACTCGCTCACTCTTAAAAAGAAGTGTCGGTATGATATAGGGGCGTGTGACACTACCACGAGACAAACACCAATTTAGAACTTCCCTATCAGAAATCCCCCCAAGAGAGAGCTGATACCAACGGGCGATGCAGCCTCTACTACTACTACTAGAGGACGCCACGGACAGCAGCGCCCCTAGCGGTCATCCTTAATTTTTAGCGCCAGCGACAAGTCGCCATCTTCTTGTGCTTGTGCTTTTCTTGCGATTTATCCGCATCTTCATCATGGAACGCTCTGCAATTGCCACGGCTAAGTTAAGTAACTCATAAGTAACGTTTTACCGTATTTTTATCTTCCGGGTACCAGTATTTTCCTTTTTATAGGTCATATACGGTTCCCCGGTTGTCTCGTGGCGGCCATGCCGCCTCGTAAGAATTCCCGGTCCTCCATACTGGGACTTCTTATGCTTATGGGCTTACTTTATCACATTCATTGTTTACATCGAGTTTTAGCTAGTTCAGCCCTCCTACCATTCTCTTAGCTTGGTATTTAGGGCTATTATTATTTTCGGCCCAGCATCCCGGCTCTTGCTCTACATCGGCTATCGCTGGCTCCGAGTAGGCTCCTGTTTCTCGGAACAGTCTGCCTCCTCCTGGGCTTCTTTCTCTTTTACTAAAAGTGTCTCTTCCTCCTTTCGATGTATTTTTATTATTTAGGGTGTTAGGCTAGCCTAGGTGCTTGTTCCACATTTTGGTACAGCTTGGTTCACGTGGCCCTACCACGGTTGTGTTGCTCGCGGCCTAGGCCACTTGCGGTCACGTGTCCTATAGCACCTTACCCTGCCCCTTCCCTCCCTCTCTGATGTAGGGAGGGGCTGGGGGACCCCTTGGTTGTTATAACAACCTCATCGCCTTCTCTCACACTCTCGGAGGTGACCGGGGGGTCCCCCCAGCAGGGGGTATAGGGCGACCACTATAAGGTACCGGGTCTCCATGCGGGTAGTTGGTGAGGCGGGGAGGAGTAGGCCATCCCTCCCCCCTTTTCTCGCTCCCGCCGTGTTTCGCCGGACCTTCCTCCCTCCCCCCTCCCCATTGCTTAGCCACCTCCCTCCAGATACGTAAGGAGCCTTCCGTCGCAGCCGGGGCCCCTTTGGTTATAGGATATTGGCTCCGCTAGCGGGCAGGGTGGGC
>NC_087216.1:31771443-31796631 GCF_015104395.2 Macrobrachium nipponense
GGTTTACATTTATTTCTGGCATAGGTACAATTATTAAGATTAAAAAGTCAAAATAGTAGTTTTGACTGAAATCAATAAAAAGTGCGATAAAAAAAATATGAAATTTTTGTTATAAACTATTCACTAATCTGTCGTCTGCTCGCCAGTTCTTTGGCAGCCATATGTACGTACAGGGTGTCCATAAAGTCCCAATACCATTATAAGTATTTATTGCTCAGGAACCATATAACATAGAGTAATGCAGTTTTTTGGAGATTGTTCTTCATTCAAGTTTACATTCAGAGCATTTCATTCTACAAAAAACTGCAGTACTCTGTTATATGGTTTCCAATCAATGAATACTTGTAATGGTATACTGGGCCTTTTTGGACACCCTGTACATTAAGACAAAAATCATTCCCGCCATGGCTTCACTGTCAACACTCTCAACGTATTTCAAGTGCGATTTGGAGTGAATTAAGACCAAAATGTGTATAATTACAATTCAATAAACACTGTGGAGTTTCAGTTGTGATGACTAACGATAAAACCTCTGATTATAAGGTAAAAATTAATTTCAGTTCAAACCATGACCCCGGGAATATGAAGTCTCATACTTTCACTAATATAGGCAGTAAAATGTTATTTTACTGTGCTGATTACAATTGCAATCTTGAGTAAGATCGATAAATATTACATATGTACACTAACATTGTTCAAATGAGTGCTGGGAAGGACTTGGTATTGATGCCGAACGCGAAAGGGACCAGATGCGAAAGACGTCATATTGGATGTAAAAACTGCCTTGAAAACATATTTTACGGAGACCTCACATGCTTATCTGAGTTCGTATGGCGCTTTCATATATCACATTATGTTGACGAAACTTCAATCTTTTGAATGGTATTCATAAAGATGTAATTGTATTCTTGTTTCACGAATTAAATATCGAGTGAATAAGGGTGATCTACCTGAGTACGATGGACTTAAGGCAGTTGTTTCCCCTAGGAAGAGTCCATTCATTCCTTGGCCAAACCTTGAAGACTAGTCTAGGCTACTACCCCGCCATAGTCTAGAAAAGCATAGCATAGCATAGGGTAAAATACCGAATGGCCCGCCTCTACTATAGTGCGACCACCTTCCCAAAAATCGGAAATTATGACCTTAATTTGTGACTTGGGAGAAAAAACTTACTTTGAGAGGAAAGCAGAGGTCTCGAGGTGTTGCTTCGACGGACACTGGCTCTTGACTAATGCTTATCCTGGGTTACAGGACGTGTTAAAGTACTTTTTCTGATAGGTGGTTGCGCTACAGTAGAGGCCGGCCATTCGCTATTTTACCCCAGCTCTAGTTGTCCAACTTTTCTTGTGGTCTGTGCATTTTAAAGGAAAAGACTAATATAGACTGGTTTTTTAATTTATTTTCATTACTAGTGTAAATGACCAGACAGTGACAGCAGTCACCTCTCTTGGAATGCAGCCACTTCCCAAAAAAGCGCTTATATTAGCTATGCCATTATTTCATAATTTAGTATAAAACACTTCGAGAGGAGCGTAGAGGTCTCGGTGTGCTGCCTGGATGGGCGACAACTCTTGACTGATGCTCATAGCAGGGAATTCAAATACATTTTAGGGAAGGTGGTCGCTATGTCGCTGCTTGGTCATTTACCTATTTCATGAATCATCACTTTCTTAGTCTACCTACACAGTGAGAGCTCATGACTTAAATGAGGGGGTTTGCTGAAGAGCAAGCTTCCTACCTGGTTCCTGGTTCCTAAGCGCTCATTCCACCAATACAGTTGCAGCCCCACTACACTATTTGCATGAGGTGCAGAGCTTTATTCCCTTTGTTTTTTACAATCTCTGCTTCTGTAAGCAGTAGCAAATATACTACTGTTTGCAGATCTGTCAAAAGAAGAAATTGAAAATAGGAAAGAAAACTTAAAGGGAGCAGTGAATTTGGACTCCTAAACTGTAGAATTATTGAAATACTGTTCTCTCTTAGCTCAAAACAGCCCAACCCCCCCATAGCCTGTCTGATGATGATGGGGACCTCTTTGTGAACTTGAGGTTTTTGGGTGGGGTAAATAAGAAAATCAATAGACAAATAGGGAGGTAGCAACTTAACCCAAGTTGGGATGCTGGGTCCTATCTGCCTAGGTGAGCTAAGCTCCTCCCCATGGAGGCTTGGAACTCGGGATGTGCCCAAGTATCGGTATTGGTATCGGTGGTATTGGCTATTTTTTGTGGTATCATATCGATGAATTTCTGGCTGATACCAGCCAATACTTTTGTCATTAGTATAGAAATTTGAAACTCTTCTAGGCTTCTTCAAATGTACAGGCAGTTCCTGGTTTACAACTGGTTCCTTTCTTGAGACGTGTCGTAAGCCAGAACATCATCAAAAATCCTAAGTAAACCTTACTTTTAATGCTTTGGTTGTATTGAAAACTATGTAAACTGCATTTTAATTGTGTTTTTCATAAAAAAAAAATCCTTCAAATGTTGATTATTTTGCATTTTTGGTCTCATATTTCTTCTGTCATATTGGCATTGTAAGCGTCATAACCCTGAAACAGGCTTCATAAACCTGGAATTAATCTGATGAATATAATTAAAAAGTGTCATAACCTCAGAACGTCGTAACCCGAAACAGTCATAAACCGGGGACTGCCCGTATATATTAACAAAGCCCACCAAACAATTATATATAGGCATATCAGTGTACCTATGTATGTTCATTGTTTATCTTTTAAACAGATAGTATCTTCATACTGTATATACAGTGTATTTAACAATTTATTATTGTAATTCTAATTTTAATTAACTATGGTTGTGTCTATCTCTATCAGCAATGAGTCATTGCCATTCTGTTGGAGTTGGGTACTATTTTAACATGTGCAGTACAGGTATGGTATAAGTGAATGGTGCAATGAGTTACTGTACTGCTACTGCTGCAGCATGGAATTAGACATGTGCAGTTTATATAACCCAATTCTATGACCTTTCAACTTTTGAACCTTTACTATACAATAACCAGAGAACAAGAATGATTTTAGTAACAATATATATTCTCCTAAATAACAGTAATATGGAGGTAACAGGTATGAGTATCGGTATCAGCTTTAAAAGTTGGTATCGGTATCGGCCAAACATTTAGTATTGGTGCATCCCTACTTGGAACAACTAATCTACCCCCTAATGGTAGTTCCTCATGGGGGCTCCTTACCCCCCTCTTCGTTGTAAGACATGGGAGGTTGAAATAGATTAAGAAAGCATGATAACCAGAAATAATTATAAATTTGTAAGAATTACATCAAAACTACCAGAAAACCTTGTGTTTCTATGAGAAGAAAACCATCATCTATGAGAATACAAACCATCATTTTTCATATATGTATTAGTATCCCTAGTACCATAGTTATTATTAAAGCCTCATAACAAGGTGGCTAGTTGGTTTTATGTAGGTGATGCCCATGATTTCTGAAAATTTTACTTGAAATTCAGTAACTGACGCTACATTATGTTGTTCAACTACATCTTGTTTTGCTGCATTAAAAGATGTGTACATAATCATCTATTTCCCAACAGGTGGCGTTGGAGTGTTTACATTCTTGTCAGAATTCTTCATGCCCTGACCTCATGCAGGCAGTGTGAATTGGCGTTAGTAATAAGTTTGATGATTTCTGGCTGATTTTCTCCTATACTGTATTGTGTTTGTTTTCTGTTCTTGCATTACGTCTTCTACGACAAGCAGAGATGAAAGCCTTTGGCTGTATACAGTATAGGAAAGAGTTTGTGGAAATTCCACGGTGACCATGGATGTTAGCCTAGCTGTCAATGTATGAGTATTATGTGAATCTTATCAGGCGTGATCTGGTTTGAGGATCAAAATTTTGTTTAGTTAAAACTCAAGAAAAACCCACTAAAAATGTTTATATCTGTTTTTTTTAGTTTTATCACAAAAAGTGCATTTGTTCCGATACGTAATACAAACCATCGGTCCTTTAACAATAGGAAGTAGCTAGCGGCAGCTGGAACGGTCGTAAGCTTCGAACAAGGGGAGAACGGTAGTTAACTGCTTGTCCGACTGGGAGGTAAACAAACCACTTTTGCTTTCGGCCGCGGGTGTGAAGGACGTGTTCGTCATCGCTCTCTGCCCGCTTCATCGTCGTATGCTTTGTTTATATTGTGTTTTCTACTAATGGTTTGTTTGACTTGAAAATGAAACTGTAAGTACACTGTTTTCATTTTCATTACTTAATTATAAACCAACATGGAGTTATCGCCGTAGATGCGGCGATTTCCTCTCTTTTCATGAATTGAACCCTTGAATTATGTCTCGGTGCCGAGGGCGGGCGCGCTCGCGCCGAGTCATGTATTTTGGGCGAAAGTGTGTAATTGAAAAATGTAAGTACTCTTTTCATTATTTTTTTGCCCTGTGCGTTCGTTACCGAGAGTGTGATTGCGCTCGGCACGAGCCTTTTAATTTTGTATAATAGAATGCAATGAAAGTGGATTCGCAATTGCAATATTCTTTTCATTTTCATTTATTTATTTGCATGAAATTTAATTTGGATCAATTTTCGTTCTTACCTGGGAATTGATCCTTACGTGTTTTTTATGTGAAATGAAATCGCAAGTGCAGTATTCTGTTTCATTTTCATATATATTTTATGATAGCATCATATTTATTGGATCAAGTTTCCGTTCTTACCCATCCCGGGAATTGATCTTTTTTCCCCTTTAAGTTCTATGAAGTGATCGCAAGGGCAGTATTCTGTTTCATTTTCATATTACTTTTCACTGCTGTGCGGGTAGGGGAAGCGAAGGTCTGCCAGGAAGTCGTCGGAAAGCTCTCCCTGCGACTCCCTTGGTATCCGATTCTTCGTCTTCCTTCCTGCCCCCCGCTCAGCTTCTTCGTTGTATTTTGTATTGGGGTCTTCCTTGCGTTCGGGGTGGGGCATGTCTTCCCCCCGTGCGTGAGGGAACCCCTCTTACTAATCTATCTATGTTACCGCAGGTGCTACATCCGTGGGAGACGACCTTGGACAGGTATGGACCACCGCGGAGGCAGGGCGTGCCTAGCATCCACGGCTGCTGCAGCGTCTAGCGAGGTCTGGGGCGGTCTCCACTACTACCACGGCTGCTTATGCTGCTCCCCCCCCTCCTGGTCTACACTCCCCATGCTGTGTCGATGACGCCGTCTGCCGCTCACTAGGGCCGCAGCCGTACCGAGGTGGGGTTCCGCCGCCGCCGCCTGTTTTCTTGTGTTGCCTGCCCCAGACTTCCGCTGTTCCAGCAGCTCGCCCCTGGACCGGCCGCCAGGACCCAGGTTCCGCTGGCTGCCGATGATGCTACGAGGCGATCGCTGGGCCTGCCGTACCTGCCGCTGATGTGATTCCCGCTGTTGGCTTGGCTGTCCCTTCTGGGTCTACCGCTGCCGCTGTTCCTGCCGCTCCTGAGCTGGTTGCTGTTCCTGTCGCTCCTGCTTCCTGTGCCTGTCCATGCTGGTCCTGCCCACGGTGTGTCTTCCCCAGCCCCGCGGTCCCTTCCGGACAGGTGCAGTCGGGCCGTGTTGCTTCGGCAATAGCCCCGCTCCGGCCTGGATGGAGGACCTGACGACTGTCCTGCGTGAGCTGACGAGGAAGAGAGAAGAGGAAGCTGTCATCTTCGTCTTCATCGTCTGCTGCTGCCTCTTCCCCTTCGACTTCTAAGGCCCATAAGCCGAAAGAAGAAGAAGGCTGCCTTCCCCCCCTAAGAAGTCTCCTTCGGGAACTTCTAAGGGCCCGTCCCACCCCGGTGGGACGGGGGTCCTTCTGCTGGTCCTCCTGCTCCTTCGGGAGCGGGGCCCGTCTCCCCTTCCGTAAGGAAGAGATAGACGGGACCAGAGGAGTATCGGTTAGCTCTGGTACTTCCTCGCCTGGTGCTAGCGGCGATGCCGCTACGCCAGGTTCCGGCTCGGTCTCTCGTTCGCGAGAGATCCCGAGTGTACGTTTCTTCCCTCGGGAGACCGTGCAGCCAAGTTTCGGCGCCAGAGTTCGCTCGGCGCCAAGACGCGGCACGGAGCAGAAGGCTGGTGAGAGACGCTCAGGTGACTCTTGCCAGGCCAGCGGCCGCTCTTGCAGCGACCAGCTGGTAACCCCCCGGGTTTTCCCCCCTAAGAAGGCTCCTTCGGGACCTTCTAAGGGCCCGTCTCGCTCCGGCGATTCGGGGAGCTCTTCTGCTTGGTCCTCCTGCTCCCCTCGGGAACAGGGCCCATCTTTTCTTCTACCAAGGAGAAGAAGACGGGACCAGAGGAGTACCAGCTTCGGCTGCACTTCCTCGCCTGGTTCTAGCGGTTCTGCCACTAAACCAGGATCCGCCGCGGCCTTCTCGTTAGCGAGAAGTACCGAGTGGACGGTCTCCCCGCGGGAGACCGTCCAGCCAAAGTCTTGACACTCGAGCTCGCTCGCCGCCAAGACCGAAGCGCGGAGCAGAAGACTGGCGAGTGTCGTGCAGACGACTCTCGCTAGGCCAGTGGACGCTCTCGCAGCGACCAGCTGGCTGCTCGGGTTGACGTGACGGTCGCTGACCAGCCACGGGTTGAGGCGAGGAAGGGGTCCCCGCGGTCGTCGGTACCAGCCACGGCTGGTACCAGCGGCCTCGACGCGCCGAGAGGACGCTCGCCGGTCTCCGCGACAACGAGCCTAGCAGGTCACCTGACGCCGCTCCCATCGGGACCGGGCGGAGACGGTTAACCAGCAACAGCTCGCCTGACGATAGAGATCAGCGTCGACGTTCTCAGCCGAGCCTCTCGCCCAGGCGAGCGGCAAGGCTAGGCCTGCTGCTCGATCGCCACTGCGGGTGGAACGATCAGCAGCAGCCCTCCAAGCAACGCTGGTGCCTGCCAGCGAGCTAGGGGGGAGCGTCAGGTCTGCCTCTCCTGTACCTTCAACCTCCTCGGGCTACACCGGGAGGAGCGAGGTACCTATGAGTGATCGCGAGAGGTGCGCCGCTCGCGATCCCGCTATGACGCCGTATGGACCAGGCACGGTTCTAGGAACCGACCAGGACATACGCGCAAGTAGCTGGAGGCGACCGTCAGGGGTCTGCCGCGTTCCTCCTTCTGAAGGAGGAGTATCTCGGATCTGTTCTTGTTGGAGGACTGGACGGTCCTACTCCGCAAGACACGGTTACTCCCGAGATACAGAGGAATTTGCAGAAGTCATTAAGCTGATTCGTCAGCATAATGACCTTGCGGAAGGATTGCCGCTCCCACCAGCAGAGCCCACGTCTCTGCTCGAGTCGTTTTGGGGCCCGAGAGGGAACCCAAACCGACGGTGGGTCTGCGCGATCGGAACTTGCCGATTCTGTCTCGAACCAGAGTCTCTCGTCTCCGGACAAGAAGGCTCTCTTAGTTCTGGACCGGTCGATCAAGCTACTTCCACCTCCTCTACTGCGACAGCGGCGTTTCTTACGTGTCTTCGGACACCGTATTTGAAATACTCCTTCGGTCCTCCTGAGAGGTTTCGACCTCGACGAGGACTGGAATGAGTCGGAGGACGGTATCGGCTCTCTCCTGTCAGGTGTCGATCAGCCCCACCCAGACGACGTTCACAGTGGCGGCAGACCCTTACCTACAGTGAGAGTTCGTAACCCTCCGCGGGAAAACGTTTTCTCCTTGCGGCGATGGCTGTTCCTACTCTTCTCCAACTGCTAGTTCCACTGGGAAGGCGAGCGAGTATCCAATTCCTCCCCCATTCCCTCTCTCCTTACGGTGGGACAGGGAAAGGGGAGGGATCCCTACAGAGATTTCTCTGTAGGATCCCACGTTCGGGACTGCGCTACCGGGGGGACCTTCGGGTCCTACCTGACGTAAGCCGGGCCCCGGTCGTTGAGGAGGAATCCTGCCCCCATTCTCGATTTCTACGGAATCGAGAGGACCACCAGCCGATATCGTTTGACGAATTCGGTGGGGGTTTCGCAGACTGCTTAGAATTCTACGGAATTTCTAACGCATTCAGTGTTCGAGTTTTACGATCTCCAAACACTTACGCGAGACCACGGTCCAAAGTGAGCGAGACGAGAATCCCCGATATACACGATAATCGGGAACCTCGCCTATGCTCGAATTCCTGGAATTTCTAGCATTGGGAAGAAGACTGCTGCTGAAGAAACTATCTCACAGTAGGCGACCAACCTGGACTAGAGAAGATCGGACGGGAATATCCAGTTTGGCTTGAACTATCGTCTTAGTATTCTGTTCACCATTGAAGCATCCTTCGAGGAAGACTTCTCCTTCACTCTCTTTGATAGAGATCGAAGGTGGTTGATCTCCAATCCTTATTTTGTTTTCTTGAAGGAAAGAATTTAGGATGGAGATCGTTGTTCAGAATCCTACAAATATACTACGTATATTAACCTCGCGACATGATTCTACTAAGCAGTTGAATTGTCCGAGGGGTTAGGCGCATATCCTAGTTAATTCTACGGATTGCGACTTATAAGAGAAGTATTCTAATTGAACTGCAACTCGGGGTTGCCTGCAACCTCCCAGGAGTTTTCAGTTTCAATTTTATATACTTATGGTTTTGTCACGACAACACCATTTCAACTGCCCCTGGATAATAGGGGGTATATGTTACAGAGAGAAATTTTGAAGTCGAGTCCACGAATACAGGTGCTTAACTGTACTCTTATTTCGATGAGTCATTTCAGTTTTTGGTCCTCCAGCCTGTGGCCCCTAGCTGCAACCCCTTTTCTTCCTTTTACTGTACCTACTTTCATATTCTTTCTTCCATCTTACTCTCCACTCTCTTCTAAACAATTGATTCATAGTGCGCCCGCAAGAACGGAGCCACCACCCGACTCACCTGCTCCAAAGTCAATCCTGGCTTCAGGTGAAAGACGTCTGGTTTAAGATGGCGCGACATAAAAAAAGTAGAGTTCGTAGCATAATACTTCCTAGCCCCATGAGAGGCGGGAGTAGTGGCTTGGCAAGGCTCCTAGAGTGAAGTGAACCATCCCGGTCTGAAACATAGGCGTTAACCCTATACAAGACTGACTAGACGTGCTCCGATAAGGGAAGCTGGAGAGATGATTTGGGATCCTGTGTAGCTCCCACCAAGGCTTCCAAGCAAGGAGGAGGGAAGACGACCGAGCCTGAGACCTACTTTCTAAATTGTTGAACCCACAAATGAGATCAACAACTTCTGAAAAGGAAGACAAAAACTCTTGCGTTTCTCCCTCCTCCTGCTCCGGCAACGGAGACCGACGATGAGAAGGATGTGTTGGCTCCTCTAAGGCACCTTCTTCATTAAAATTAATGGTAGGATCAGCAGCCAAACAGCCCGAAACACCAACTAACCTGTTTTAGAAGCATCAGTGAGAGGGGCAGGCAAACACTCCTGCTGCAGCAACTTCGCACTCACCACCTGCGACCTATTGACAGGCGCCTTGAGATCCTTACGGCGACGAATAGGCCTTGGAGAAGAAGGAGCATTTGCATCATGTGCACAGACAGGGGAGGTTGCAACACGCTTGCGATGTGCATGGACGGGGGAGGTTGCAACACACTCGAGATGTGCACGGATGGGGGAAGTTGCAACACGCCCGCGATTCGATGAAGAGGACAAAGCAGCTGCTGCAGATTATACAAGGAAAGATACACTAACTCTCCGAAACACCAACACTCTCGAGAACACCTCTGTGTAGTGCCTCCTCTTAGGCGAAGAAAGAGGAAAGTCCTTAGCCTTTCAACGCTTGATACACCGACGTGACGTAGAGGGGGAAGAGGGAGAAGACCGTACTGGTTCCTTAAGTGATCTCTTCGCAGGAGGCGGGGATGAAGCAACGCGTTCCCTTTCAATCCTCCCAACCGACAAGGCAGCCAACTTAACATCATATTGTTAAGACCTCAGGTTTGTAGCTGTGAAAAATACAAATTGTCTTAGAAAATTTGTCGTTTTTCCTACTGCTACACCTTTCACACCTTTTACTGTCAATTTCCATTTAAGCGCTGAATGACTTCATAGGTCCTAGTGCTTGGCATTTGGTCTAAACTCTATATCCAATTCAACAGTTGCCAATTCCTAGTTCCTAAAGCATCGGGGGGCTGGAGACCGGTACTGTATGTAAGTGGCCTCAATCGCTTCGTGCAAAGTACACACTAAGTTCAAGATTGAGACAAGCCAGTCAGAGATAGCTTCCATTCATCCAAGCGGTTAGATGATCACACTGGATATGCAGGATATTTTCACATCCTTTTCATCCAAGGTCCAGGAAGTACCTTAGGTTTATTTTCCAAGGGAAAGTCTTTCAGTTTCGGTCCCTGTGCTTCAACCTCTCCACGGCCCCTCAAGTATTCTCTTGAGTTCTCTCTGAGTCCTCTCTCTTCTTGCCAAGTGGTTTCATCTATTGGGCATCAACATCAGCCTTTATCTAGTCGACTGGCTTCTTCACTCCCCATCCAAGGAAAAGTGCACGAAGGACCTTCAGGACAATGCTTGACCCTCTCTCAAGAATTAGGAATCCTTCTAATCTCCAGAGGTCCCAGTTGGTTCAGTTTCAGGCAATTCTTAATTTGGGGATGATTCTCAACACAAGGACATCTCAGCCTTTTATGTCCCCCAAGAGAGTCACAAATTGCATTCAGACTGTCAACAAGTTCCTCGCTCTCTTGTCATGTTTGGCCCTTCAGTGGATGAGCCTTCTAGGAATGCTTTCCTTAGTCAAGACCTTCGTTCCATTGGGCATGTTACATACGAGAAATCTCCAGTTCTTCCTCAAAGTCAACTGGGACAGGAAGAACCTGACTCAATTGTCTTTCCTGTCACTCAGGACATAAAGTCGGATATCCAGTGGTGGCCTTCAGACAGAAGATTTTCACAGGGGAGGTCCCATGTTCCTCCCAACCCTGATCTGGACTTTTACTCGGACACCTTGGTTCTAGGCTGGGGAGCCCTTCTAGGGGAACAGGAGGTTTCTGGAACATGATCTCCAGAAGAGACAAATCTTCATACCAGCATCAAGGAATTAAAAGGCTATTCATCTGGGCCTAATTCATTTCTCTTCGTCTATGCACAGCAAGACGGTGGTTGTGCATGCTGACAACACCATGGCCCTGTTGTACAGTAATACCCTGAACTTACGTGAGGTTAGGTTCCAGACCCCCTCACACAAGGGGAAGTTTTGCGTAAGTTTGGCACGGTCTCTGAAATTGCTAATAAATGCGTACTTCTAGAGTTTGAACACTAAATATAACCCTAATCATGATCCATAAGTATTAGGCTAACTTCTAAGTGAAATTTAAGTTACTGTAATTTGATTTAAAAGTTGGTTTAATACATTACCCTTGAAAAAGGAATAACTGGTTGGCATAAAAATAGTTATAGTAACTATGTATACATACGTATCCACTTTTGTACGTAAACTAATGTTACCCCTAATTCTTGGGATGTCATTTTCTTTTCCAGTCAGAATAAAAGTTTTCTTTGCATCACTAGGTAAACTTCATAAGTCAGTCATAACAAAGTCACACAATTAAATAAAATAAAGAAGACATGTATGTACGTAAGTAATGTTTACAGAGGCTGAAGGTAAAACTTAATAAATTTAAAATCATGAACAAGAGAGAGAGAGAGAGAGAGAGAGAGAGAGAGAGAGAGAGAGAGAGAGAGAGAGAGAGAGAGAGAGAAATACATACGTCATGTAGGTAAAACTCTGGAGGGGTATCATCTTTTAAAAAGTGCGAATGGGATCACATCTTCTGAAAGTACGTTAACTGTATGTGCTGTAATTACGTTACATAGTACATACAGATTGTACCAGCACTTTTCTCCGAGGTTAAGAAAGTAATTTTCACAGAATGACAACTGATGTTTTACTAGTTGATCATGGAGTTCTTATACTATACGTAGTGACTAACACTGAATTACCTACTGCATTTGTATTACTATTTTCAAAAATAAAAATAGCATACACATAATCTCTGTACTGATTTTACACTTAAAAGCATGAAAACTTTACTAATTGTAGTATATACTAGTAGTATGTACTTCAGAAATTAGTTTCTGAAGGGATATCATCTTTGAAAAGTACAGTAACTTTATGGGTGGGTACATATATGCACTAACTGCATATTTATGCATGTAAAAAAATTAAAATAATACATTTCCAATAAATATTTTATGCAGAAAAGCTTTTAAAATTTAAAAATTTGCATAATGATTAAACAAATACTTTTGCAGGGTTTTGCAGTGCTTTTGGAGGGTTCGCAAATGTTCGCGCTATTGTGAAGAACTCGTGTGATAATTAGTTAGGTTCCAATGAAAAGTTCATGTTATTGTGAATTTGCGCAAATTGAATCACGTAAGTTAAGTTCGGGGTATTACTGTATATCAAGAAACGGGGCACACACTCCTATTCCCACGGTCAGACTGCAAAAGAACTGCTTCTATGGGCCCATCAGAATCGAGTGACACTCATTGCCCGCTTCTTCAAGGGAAATTAAATGTCCTGGTGGACGTGCTGACTGTCAGAGACAAGTGCTTCCCACCGAATGGACCCTGGACAACAGGATTTGCACTGATCCGTGGAGATTATGGGGCAGACCCTCGTAGATTTATTTGCAACGTCAAGGAACACCTGCCTTCCTCTTTTCTACTCTCCAGCCCTGGATCCTCTGGCTTGGGCGATGGACACTATGCTTTTAGACTGTTCGTGTCTGGACCTCTGCCTTCCCTCCCTTCAGCTTGGTTAGGGAAGTCCTAAACAAGTTTGCATCTCACAGCAATGTTTCAATGACTCTCATTGCTCTGTTCTGGCCCATGAAGGAATGGTTCCCAGACCTTCTTCGTCTTCTGGTAGACTTACTGTGGCTGCTTCCCCAAAAACTGTTGCTACTCAGACAACCAGGCTTCAGACTGTCAAGAAACTTGTCAGAGCGAAAGGATTTTCAAGAGCAGCTGCAGAGGTTATTGCAAAGTGCAGACGCCAGTGTACTTGCAATGTCTACCAGTCGAAGTGGGCAGTGTTCCGTAGATGGTGCCTCAGACATTACATCTCGTCTTCTGAAACATCTGTAGCCCAGATTGTGGATTTTCTTCCGTACAAGGACTTCTAACCTTCATGACCTCTTGAAGTCTTTTGATACATCCAAACAGAAGATGTCTGTAGTGGTATCTTGGAACTTTGATGTACGTAGTCCTCAAGTGCCGTGCGGGCCCCCTTTCGAGCCCCTCAAGTCCGCTTCCCTTAAGAGCCTCTTGTGGAAAACTGTTCCTAGCAGCCCTAGCCACGGCTAAACACATGAGTGAGTTACATGCAATAGACAGAAGATTCAGATTCTCTGCTATTTCACCTTGGACTTCTAGCCAAGAACGAAGATCCTAGTAAACCATGGCCTCACTCTTTTCATATCAAGAAATTAAAGGATCTTAGTCCCAGACAAGGAAGAAAGTCCTTTGCCTGGTTAGAGCATTGAGGTATTACCAGAGTAGAACTGAGAAGATCAGAGGACCTTCTTAGTAACAGGTGTTTGATCAATGATCCCTCACATCCACTATCTAAGAATGACCTTTCATTCTTCATTAGAGACCTGATATCCGAAGCACACTCCTGGATCCAGGAGAACTCTTTCCCTTTGCTTAAAGTTAGAGCTCATGATGTCAGGGTAATAGCCACCTCCCTCTCCTTCAACCATAACTTGCTGCTCTCATCTATCTTTTAGTCAACTTATTGGAGGTGCAAGTCTATCTTTGCGTCACACTATTTGAAAGAAATTGAAACAGTATTTGAAAATTGCAGTACCTTTGGTCTGTTGGCAGTGGCTGGCATGATACTAGGTGAGGAAGCATAGGAGAGACATGATCTCTCATCTATCTCGTCCTCCTGTGGTAAGGATGTCGAATTTTTGGGGAGCTTCTTTGGGGGGTACTTGGTACCTGGAGGACCCACCAAGCCCCCCCCTCATTGGCGGGTTGGTTTAGTGGGTTTTTTTTTATTATAAATTTTTATTTTTTTGAATGGTGACAGGTTTGTTCTCTAGTCTTGTTGTTATGCTGCTGTACCCAGGGCAAGGGCATAAATTTTCATTATTATGTCTTGTCAGCTGTCAGGCATCTCCCTCATTGCAAGACTCTCACTCATGTAGAGGCGAGGCCCGGCCCACTGCCGTGCTACTACGAGTTAAGATGAGCACCACCAAAGGCAGCTTCTCCTGCTGGGGCTCTCTTACCAGGTAAGCAAGCGACAAACACTGAGTCAGTGTTAGTCACTCCTCTAGTTCAGTAATGACATTTCTTTAGTGCATTGAATTAGATTAGTACATTCATCCCCTACCCCCCTTGTGTCGTGGAATTCAGCTAAGTAATTTCTTGGTAAGTTACTTATATAAAAATTATATTTTTAAAATAAAGTAAGGTTTTATACTTACCAAGTAATTACTACATCAGAGCACACCCTCCTCCCCTCTGATTTTCATGGACTTTGCGGCAATAAATAAGAATGATGCTGATGGCTTCTGTCGTTCGCTAGCTCTTGTTGCAGTGGGTGGGGCCTGTCACCCCCACTTTGCAACAGTCGCTGGTTCGCAAATTTTTTAATTTAAGATGCCATGCAAGGCATAAGAGTTAGCTAAGTAATTATGTGGTAAGTACATGTTTATATAAAAAATTATTTTATTATGAAAATATAATTTTTTAAACCTAAGAAAAATAAAAAATTACTTTTTAAAATGTTATACCATATGTCATCATAACTACAGTTCTAATAAATTGTTTATATTTTATTTTAGGTAATGAATCAGTATGGTAGTCCTTCATATAAAACAAGGTGATGAAAGCCAGTTTCTTCTTGAAACATCAGTATCGGCTACTGTTGATGATACAGTGAGAAGAATTGTCATGATTTTCAATGGAAGGATGAAAGTTTATCGTATCTGTGCCGGTAAGAGGAATTCTCGTTGCGGTGTGATTTTTCACTTGCATACCCAAAGTTTGTATTGTAATTTCTGTTTTGACAGGATATGAGATTTTTCATTGTTTTTCTTGTAATCTACATACATTTCTAACATTAAATGCAACAAGAAAGGTATTATATATTTAAGCATTGCATAAATCTCAGACATGTCAATTAACATGTAGAAGAAACAGAATATTAAGTGATACAAGTTAACACATGCACCCAAGGTCTCAGGTTTCCTCTGTAAATTGATATGGTTCACGCTAAAGGCAACGGTAACTTACCTTAAAAATGGAGAAATCTGACCTTAACAAAAGGGTTCAGGTAAAAGGTAAATACAAAAAGATGTTGGCTGAGGGCCTTCTTCAAAGGTGGAATTATTAGGTAAACAACGAGGTTCACGTAATTAATTGTATTTATATTAGAAAAACACACATCAGAAGAATGAAGTGTAAATAGGCACAGGTAAACAGAATCCTGCCATAATACAAGATTTACAACAAATAGGTAACTCTCTGAAGAATCTCTAAAGTGGACCATCTTCAAAGGACATCTCAGGGGAGAGGAACAGTTGCTATGCCACTGCACACACAAGACGTTACGCAGATCCCCAGCAGACTGTACACCTGTCTGTAATCAGAAACATATATGGTTACTTGGCTGCTAACAAGAATGCACTGATAAGGAGTTGAGGAATTGGACTGAAGGTGCCAGGAAACTCAGTTCCAGCAACACTATTTAGGGCACTTAGGTTACTCAAATGGAAATAAGTAATACACAGGTCTCACTGTGGTAATTACACTATAAAAAGGAAAATACAATCATACCCCAAACTTACACAAGGTTAAACACTAAATATGACCATAATCATGCTCCCAAAGTATTGAAAGCTAACTTTTAAATGAAATTAAAGTTAGTGTAATTTCATTTAAGAATTAGCTTAGTATACAATACTCTTAAAAAAGAAATAGAAATGGTTGTAAAAACAGAGTATCTAGGGAGATTTGTCTCTCCCCTTCTGGCAGATCTATTTTTCGAAGTCTTGTCAACCTTCTGTTAAGAACTTTGTTCAAATTATGTATAATTTACATACAATTGCAAAATGTTCTAACTATAGTAGCATGGAAAATGTGAACAAAAATTGATAACAAAGTAACGTCACATTTATGTATGAATAAAAGATCTCGCATCTCGCAGAGAGAGAGAGAGAGAGAGAGAGAGAGGAGAGAGAGGAGGAGGTCGAGGGAGAGAGAGAGAGAGAGAGAGAGAGAGAGGAGAGAGAGCTGTCACATTAAATTGATATATTTGACAGCTTCAACTGTCTTCAGCAAGTTAATAAAGATGAAGGAAAGGTTTTATTATTTTTATATTTTTTCATTAAAAGGCATATCACATACAAATGTTGCAATTACAGTTTATGTATATTTTATTATTAGGTAAATCATTTATTCATCATACAAAAATAAATAATATTTCTGGGCTCAGCTCGTGTCGGCCTATGAAATATCCTTAAGATCATTATTTCTAGGTAAAATTAATCTAAAACTTACCAGAGTAAAAACAAAAACAAAATTAAGAAAATGTCAGTAAAAACTGACTCCTCACTCTATAAAGAAGTGTCGGTATGAGAATATAGGCGAGTGGGATCACTACCACGAGTCATTCACCATTTAGACCTTCCAACATGAAATCCCCACCAGAGAGAGCTGATACTAAAGGGTGATGCGGCCGCTACTACTACTACTACCGACGCCACGGACAGCAGCGCCCCTAGCGGTCATCCTTAATCATTAGCTTCGCAGCGCTAGAGTGCTTTTTCCTCTCGTGTTGTTTTTTCGTGGATTGATCTCGTCATTTACGATGGAACGTGCTGCTATTGCATCGGCTAAGTTAAGTGCCTCATAAGTAGTATTTTACAGTTTTTTAGTCTTCCAGGACCAGTATTTTCCTTCTTATAGGTCATATACGGTCTCCGGTTGACTCATGGCGGATTGCGAATGTGACCGCCTAGTGTTTAAGAGTTTCACCGGTCTACCATACTGGGACATCTTATACTTAGGGTGGGCTTATTATATTTACGTTCATCGTTTATTACATCGTTTTTATAGCTAGGACACAGCCCTTTACCATTTTCTCTTAGTTTGGTATTTAGGGCTATACCGTGTTTCTGGCCCAGCATCTCAGCTCTTGCTCTTCATCGGCTACCGCTGGCTCGAGTAGTCAACTGTTCTTCGGAACAGCTTGCCTCCTCCTGGGCTTCTTTCTCTTTTGCTAAAAGTGTCTTTTCCTCCTTTACGATGTATTATCAGTGTTATTTAGGGTGTTAGGCTAGCCTTAGGTGCTTGTGCCATGTGTTGGTACAGTCTGGTTCACGTGGCCCCTCCATGGTTGTGTTGCTATCGCGGCTTAGGCCACCTGCGATCACGTGTCCTTAGCACCCTTACCCACCCTTCCCTTCCCTCCCTACCAGGTATAGGGAGGGTCTGGGGGACCTCCTTGGTTGCCATGACAACACAGTAGCCTACCTCCCTCTCCCTCTGAGGAGGCCTGGAGCTCCATACCCAGCTGGGGTACAGGGCGACCACTTGTCTCGGTACCGGGTTACCGAGCGGGTAGCTGTAGTGACGGGGAGGGGTAGGCCACCCCCCCTCTCTCTCTCCCGCCGTATTACGCCGGGACCCCCACCTATTGCCTCAGTCCACCCTTCCCCTACCGTAACGAACGGAGCCCCCGCTGAAGCCGGGGGCCCCTTTGGTTATAGGTCCGTCTGGCTCCGCAGTGGGCGGGGTGGACATTACTAGTGGTCTGTTGCTTGCCTACTATATCCTGTTTTCCGCTACCGGAGGAGAGCTCGTCCTTACCCGGGCACTCTTCTAGTAGACGGAAAATTTATACTTCGTTATATATACGGATATACCCTAATATTACGGTGAATTTTAGTTTTAATTTAATTTATGTGCTATCTCCGTCGTTCTCCGTCGTGGTTTCATGGCTCCTCACCACTCCTGGTTGGAATCTTTTTCCTGTCTCGGCGTAGCCTTAGACAAACTCCAACCGCCTAGTTACCACACGTATTACGGTGGGGCTCTGGTTTAATCTAACTTACATGCTCTGGCATGCAGCGGAGGAGAATTTGTTAGGCTGTAAGTGTGCACCTGATATCATGTATCTCTCCACTTACAGGCTACCAACTGTCAGGTCCCGGGTTGGCAACGCAACGCTCTACGACCCCTGCGCCAATGAGGAGTGTAGGACCCACGCCCCGTGTGCCCACCACCACCCCAATGGACTGATCATTTGGCACCCGGAGGCTTGCACCATCTGCTACGACCTCGTTAGTCAGCTGTTGGGGGGGTGGGGTAAGTCTACTCTTAGACTCTTGGTCTTATCACTACTAACACTTAGTTTTAAGCTTCGTTCAACCCTACTCCGCCGTTAGAAGCTTCATATCGCCTTCTCTTTCAGGCTGCCGCGATGAAGAAAGTCGCCCTGGCAACCCTGAAGGCTTGGGTGGGCGGCTTCGGGAAAGAACGCCGCCAAGGGCCAGCCGTATATTCATGACAAGAAGCTGGCCGTTCAGATCTTCAAAACCCCCGTGGCAAGTCGACCGGCTATGTCGACCCCATCTCGGCAGCCCCTCTCATAGCTTCGATCCAGCAGGAGGTGCAGCAGGCGGGTTCGGGTCCGTCTCCACGCAGGAGCCAGTCCCAGATGTGGCCACCTGGACCTGAACATTGAGCCTATGGCGGTAGGGGCAGAGGATTTGTTGGTTGAGGTGGAGGTGTGTCGGGCGCCCAAGGTCTTTCCTTGGGTGCTCCTGGATCTTCTTCCCCTGTCCTTTCTTCTGCTTCATTCCAAGGCTTTACGGGATCTGAGATCCCTGCCCGCTCTCCCGCTCTTTCTGTACCCCCGAAGGTGAAGGGACAGAGAGAACAGAAGACTCTGCATAAGACGACTTCTAAGAAAGTCGTCGTCCTTCTTCAGCTAGGAAGTCTACGACTTCCTACGCTGATGCAGTGAAGGCAAAGCTGAGCTCTTCCTACTCTAAGAGCTCTAGAAGCAAGGCTTTCTAAGGAGAAGGCTCGCGCTCCGGCCGAAGCCAACGCCTTCTCCGGCATCTACCGGATCAACTCCGGTAACTCCTGTTGGGGTGGCGGGACCGAGCTCCCTTTGATCCCACCACCTTTTCGGCAGTTGTGATGCAACAAGTGGGAGAGATGGTTGGCTCTCTGGCTCTAAGTTTGAACAGATGTTTGCGCAGCTGTCAAAACACCATCAACCAGTCTGGCCAATCCATTACAAGATCTCTCTAACAGAGTTAGAGAGCACGAGGGACCGTTTTGTTGGACTTAACCAGGCTCCTCAGCCAAGCTCCCCTGTAGCAGGTATGGTGTTTTGCAGTTACCTCCTACGAATCCCTACCAGCCTTCTCCATGGATAACCCATGGAGAGTGGCCGCTTATGCCCCCTTCAAGGACGGCATGATCTCTATCCCGGAGTGTGGAACTCGAAGAATTGAGGACTTCGAGTTCTATCCTCCCAGACTGACTCAGCCTTTCATTGGGTATGCTAGGCTGACCGTTGCTGCTCTCACTAGAGAGGACAAGATCTCCCGAGAGACTGTGCTGTATAGTACGGATCACGCACAGCGGGAATGGGTTCACTGCCTGGAGGATGGGAGTGTACTAACACCAAACTCCAAGCTTTCAAGAGTCCGTCACTTTTTTCGCTACGGAGGAGGAGGCTTCTCTTCCGTTCGCTAACCAAAATAGTAGAAGCAAACTCTTCAGGCAGTCCTCAAAGATGAGCCCATAGCCACAGCTGAGGGAAGCGGAATCTACTTCTCCGCTCTTCCCAGCCTTTGGAGAATTGTGGGAGAACTTGCCTGCCACGTGTATCAATAGGTAAGCTTAAGCCAGACTGCGCAATGGATCAGTTGGCGAGAAGCTTCCAAGACTGCCTGATACCCTTATTCAGGCAGAGTTCGATGCTCGAACAAGATTTGGGAGGTCCCTTAACTCCTAATCATTACGGAAATGGCTGCCCTGTCTTACGGCACAGAACCTTTATTCAAGATTCTGGCTAAATCACAGCTTCAGACAGTCCAAGCTGATGCTTTCGACTTCTTCCTAGCTAGAAGGAACTGGCCGAAAGCATGTCTTGCAGGAGGCCACTATCAGGCATGAGCCTAATAGACTCCATAGCTTCCAGCATGTGGGGTGCAGACCTCTTCCCAGAGGCCTCTGTGAATGAGGTGCACCACGAGGCTGCTAGGCTCAACCAGAGCCTTAGAGCTAGATGGGGCATCTCTTCCAAGAGGAAACAAGAGAAACGCCCCTGCTGCTGGTAAGAAGCTAAAGAAGACAGGAAGAAGGTTCCAGCCTTACCAGAAGCAACAGCAGCACAGCAATTTTGTTCAGGCCGTCCCAGTTACACAACAGGGACAGCCGTCTACTTCAAAGCAGACGCAACCCATCCTCCTGTTGTCTCCTCAGAGTCAACCTTCAACCTCCTACGCAGTCTCGCCGGCCTTCAATTCTATGTACGAAAGCCAGGCCTACCCAGCCTTAATAGGTTCTCTAGGGGTAGCAGGGCGAGGGGCCACTTTCGCCAGCGTGGCACAGGAAGAGCTGCAAGAGGTAAACACTTCAGAGGAGGGCGCGGAGGTCAACGCCCAACAACAGTGAGGCTCCCCAGGTAGGAGGGAGGCTGTTTCCTCTTCCGTCACATGGTGGGAGTTCAGCAAATGGGCACAGAGCATCGTGTCCAAAGGATTGGGTTGGAGTTGGATCAAAGATCCTCCTCCAATCAAATATTTCGATCAGGAACCATCAAAGGAAAGGTAATTGACAGATTATGCGGAGGAACTCCTTCAGAAAGGAGCTATGCGAGAGTCAAGCATCTAAAATTTCAAGGTCGATTATTCAGCGTGCCGCAAAGAAAAGCTCAACAAAAAGAAGGGTAATCTAGACTTGTCAAAGCTAAACTCTTTCATTCGTTGCGACAAGTTCAAAATGCTCACCATCTCGCAGGTACGAACCTTACTTCCCGTGGGGCCGTCACAACCTCCATCGATCTTACAGACGCATACTATCATATCCCTATAGCCAGACATTTCCGTCCATTCCTAGGCTTCAAACTAGGAAATCAGACGTTCTCATTCAAAGTGATGCCCTTCGGTCTGAATGTAGCCCCCAGGGTATTCACGAAAGTAGCAGAAGTGGTAGTTCAGCAGTTGAGAACTCAAGGGATAATGGTAGCAGCATACCTCGACGATTGGTTGATCTGGGCACCAACGGTCGAGGAATGTCTCAAAGCCACAAAGAAGGTAGTTCAATTTCTGGAACATCTGGGGTTCCAGATAAACAAAACGAAATCCAGACTCACTCCGAGTCTCGTTTTCAGTGGCTAGGAATCCAATGGGATTTGTCTTCCCACAATCTGTCAATTCCGTGTGGCAAAAGAAAGAAATAGCCAAGTCTGTGAAACAATTTCTCAAATGCAAACAAACATCAAGGAGAAACCAGGAAAGAATCCTAGGTTCTCTCCAGTTTGCCTCAGTGACAGACATCCTCCTGAAAGCAAGGCTGAAAGATATAAATCGAGTTTGGGCGATCGAGAGCAAACGCCAAATCTCGGGACAAGTTGTCAGTAATCCCACAGATCCTTCGCAATCAGCTCCGTCCATGGACAAAAGTGAAGAACCTTTGCCAAATTAGTACCTTCAATATCCCCTTCCAGTGTTAACCATTCACACGGATGCCTCCCTGTCCGGATGGGGGGGATATTCTCAATTCAAGCAAGTTCAGGGGACTTGGTCAGTTCAGTTTCCGCCAGCTTCACATAAACGTCCTGGAAGCAATGGCAGTATTTCTTACCCTGAAGAGACTCCTTCCCCGAAAGAAGTCTCATCTAAGACTAGTTTTGGACAGTGCAGTGGTAGTACATTGCATCAACAGAGGAGGGTCCAAATCCAAACACGTGAATCATGTCATGATAGCCATCTTTGCGCTAGCAGACAAACACAGATGGCATCTGTCCGCCACTCACCCGGGGGGGTAAGAAATGTGATAGCAGACGCTGCCCCGTCAGTATATCTGAATCAGAATGGTCCCGTCGACGACGGGTCATTCATGGATATGCCAGAAGTCCAGGTCTCCAAGTGGATCTCTCGCCTACAGCGAACCACAAGGGCTCCCTTGCTATTGGCCACCTGGACCCTCTGGATATGCCACGGACGACCCCTGTCGTTGATTGGAATCAGTGGAGGAAAATTTATGTCTCCAGTGATCTCTTCGCAAACGGAACCAAAAACTCCCTTGCTATGTGGCCCCCCAACTGGACCCTCTGTTATGCCACGGAACGCTGATTGGAATCATTTCAAGGG
This sequence comes from Macrobrachium nipponense, assembly GCF_015104395.2. Lineage (NCBI taxonomy): Eukaryota > Metazoa > Arthropoda > Malacostraca > Decapoda > Palaemonidae > Macrobrachium > Macrobrachium nipponense. The sequence goes on from NC_087216.1 coordinate 31,793,752, forward strand.
AAATAGTTTTTCCTCCAGTGAATCTTCTTTTGAGGTCTTAGCAAGCTTGACTTTCCAGGGACTAGCCAGCAACTGATTGCTCCAGACTGGCCAAAAAAGCAACTGTATCTCTGCTCTGGAATTGGGTCTCCGACCTCAACGGATTCCCAATCCCAAGCTGTCACAATCAGTACAAATGAGGACTGTGTTCGCTTCCTCAGGAATTCTCCAGACCCTAACTTTATGGACTTCATGAAGTTTGCGGCTAACAAAGATGCTAACATTGATCCACAAAACATCCTCTTCCTAGAATCAGATAAAAAGAGAGTCAACTATTAGACAATATGACTCAGCTGTTAAAAAATTAGCATCCTTCCTGAAAAGAATCGAACACCACACCATGACAGTTAACTTAGCTATATCCTTTTTCAGATCCTTGTTTGAAAAAGACTTAGCAGCTAGCACTATTACTACTCATAAATCGGCTTTGAAGAAAATCTTTCAGTTGGGTTTCCAGATAGACCTAACAGATTCTACTTTACATCTATTCCCAGAGCCTGTGCTAGACTTAGACCTTCTCAAAGGCCTACTGCAGTTTCATGGTTCTTAAATGATGTCCTCAAACTAGCCTCAGATACTGACAACTCGTCTTGCACATTCATAAGCTTCGTAGAAAGACGTTATTTTTATTAAGCCTGGCTTCAGGAGCCAGATTTCAGAACTGTCGGCTCTATCAGAGATGCGGGTCATGTGGAATTCCTTCCCCTCAGAGAAGTTCTACTTTCCCCGGATCGTAGCTTTTTAGCTACAAAAATGAGGATCCCCTTGCAAGGTGGGCTCCTTGGAAAGTCATCCCACTTCCGCAAGATTCCTTCTCTCTGCCCAGTATCAACTTTAAGAGCCTTTCTATCTCGTACATCCTCAAGATCCTCAGGTTCTCTCTTTATGAGAGAAAAAGGTGGCACTTTATCAGTAAAAGGAAATCAGACAACAGATCCTTTACTTCATTAACAAGCCAATCCTGATTCATTTCCAAAAGCACATGACATCAGAGGAGTAGCCACCTCAATTAATTACTTTCAACATATGAACTTTGAGGATCTTAAAAAGTATACTGGATGGAAATCACTGACAGTCTTTAAAGGTCATTATCTAAAGTCCTTGGAATCTTTAAAATTTTCTGCAGTAGCAGCGGGAAACATTGTTTCTCCTGATACTGCATAGTAGTTGTAGTATAGATCCAGGTCTCCTTTCTACCTATCTCGTCCAACATGCCTCACCCTATTGCCATGCTACTCGGAATACTCAGCCTTAGCCGCTAGAATCATAGTTGGTGGATTGTCCCTTATTTTTTTGCTAGGGACATCCACGTTATGTACATATAATGTACTTCAGTGTTTCTACCTTTATTTTTATGCTAGGGTAGAACACAATGTGTTTGTATATTTTGTAAATATCTTAATTAAGTGAATCATTCTTTATTATTTTGCCATTACATTATTATGTGTTACTATGTCTAATATAAGTTAATTTTTAAGTACTTTTTACTGATTGCTTTCTTTATCATACCATTGTATTAGGATAAGTTAAGCTTTAAGTACTTTGTTTGTATACTGTAATGTCCCTGATTCTACTTATATATATATCTTTTTTTACTATTGGGTTTCATTTGTCCTTATTCCCATCTTGTCTGTTTCTCTGGTACAATTTCATAGGCCGACACGAGCTGAGCCCAGAAAAGGGATTTTGACGTAGGAAAAATCTATTTCTGGGTGATTGGCTCGTGTCGCCCTATGAAACCCACCCTGTTTTCCTTTACCCACCCTGCAGGACAAGATGTTCATAGATTAAGGATGACCGCTAGGGGCGCTGCTGTCCGTGGCGTCGGTAGTAGTAGTAGTAGCGGCCGCATCACCCTTTAGTATCAGCTCTCTCTGGTGGGGATTTTATGTTGGAAGGTCTAAATGGTGAATGACTCGTGGTAGTGATCCCACTCGCCTATATTCTCATACCGACACTTCTTTTATAGAGTGAGCGAGTCAGTTTTACTGACATTTTCTTAATTTTGTTTTTCTCTGGTAATTTTAGATTAATTTTACCTAGAAATAATGATCTTAAGGATATTTCATAGGGCGACACGAGGCAATCACCCAGAAATAGATTTTTCCTACGTCAAAATCCCTTACATTTACCATAGAAATTCTCTCAACTCAGTTGAGAGAGAGAGAGAGAGAGGGAGAGAGAGTATCATTTTTTACTATTTAATGTTATTTAATTTACACATAAAAGCTTGAAAACTTTTAAATTACATAAAAAATTAAACAAACACTTTTGCACGACTACTCGAGGATTTGAAAAAATTTGCATGACTGAAAAGCTTGCGTATGATAATTGGTTTGGTCACAAGGAAAAGTTCATGCTATTGTCAATTCATGCAAGTCAAATTGCACGAGTTTGGGGAATGACTGTGTGGCGGGATTACAAGCTTGACCCTTAAACGCCGAGCCTCTATTTACCAAAGTGTCTGTCGTATGCCGGCGGCGTTCAGGAGTTAGCGCCGAAGCTGAAAAAGTTTTTTTTAAAAAAGGGATTTTGACGTAAGGAAAAATCTATTTCTGGGCGATTGGCTCGTGTCGCGACGCGAAATATCTTTAATCTATTATTTCTAGGGTAATGTACTAACACATACCAGAGAATAAATAAATAAAGAAAAGGTCAGTACAACTGACTCGCTCACCCTCCAAGAGGGTGTCGGTATGAAACACTATGGCGATGAGACCACTACCACGAGCCGCTTGCCAATAGAAATCTCCCACTACAAATCCCTCCCCACAAGAGGAGAGCCGACCCACAGAGTGGGCAGCAAGCTACTACTACTCCATCCCATGCTGCCGACTGCTG
>NC_087216.1:31797131-31887131 GCF_015104395.2 Macrobrachium nipponense
CTTGTCCGGAGACGAGAGACTCTGGTTCGAGACAGAATCGGCAAGCTCCGATCGCGGCAGACCCACCGTCGGTTTGGGTTCCCTCTCGGGCCCCAAAACGACTCGAGCAGAGACGTGGGCTCTGCTGGTGGGAGCGGCAATCCTTCCACAAAGGTCATTATGCTGACGATCAGCTTAATGACTTCTGCAATTTCCTCTGTATCTCGGGAGTAACCGCGTCTTGCGGAGTAGGACCGTCCAGTCCTTCCAACAAGAACAGATCCCGAGATACTCCTCCTTCCGAAGAGGAATATGTGGCAGACCCCTGACGGTCGCCTCCAGCTACTTGCACGTATGTCCTGGTCGGTCCTAGAACCGTGCCTGTCCATACGGCGTCATAGCGGGATCGCGAGCGGCGCACCTCTCGCGATCACTCATAGGTACCTCGCTCCTCCCAGGTGTAGCCCGAGGAGGTTGAAGGTACAGGAGAGGCAGACCTGACGCCCCCCCCTAGCTCGCTGGCAGGACCAGCGTGCTTGGAGGGCTGCTGCTGATCGTCAACACCGCGGTGGCGATCGAGCAGCAGGCCTAGCCTAGCCTTGCCGCTCGCCTGGGGCGAGAGGCTCGGCTGAGAACGTCGACGCTGATCTCTAGCGTCAGGCGAGCTGTTGCTGGTTACCATCTTCGCCCGGTCCCGATGGGAGCGGCGTCAGGTGACCTGCTAGGTTCGCTGTCGCGGTGAGACCGGCGAGCGTCCTCTCGGCGCGTCGAGCCGCTGGTACCAGCCGTGGCTGGTACCAGACGGCGCGGGGACCCTTCCTCGCCTCAACTCGTGGCTGGTCAGCGACCGTCACGTCAACCCGAGCAGCCAGCTGGTCGCTGCGAGAGCGTCACTGGCCTGACGAGAGTCGTCTGCACGACTCTCGCCAGTCTTCTGCTCCGCGCTTCGGTCTTGACGGCGAGCGAGCTCGGGCGTCAAGACTTTGGCTGGACGGTCTCCTCCCGCGGGAGACCGTCCACTCGGTACTTCTCGCTAACGAGAAGTCGAGGCGGATCCTGGTTTAGCGGTCAGAACCAAGCTAGAACCAAGGCGAGGAAGTGCCAGCCGAAGCTGGTACTCCTCTGGTCCCCTTCCCGTCTTCTTCTCTTGGTAGAAGAAAGACGGGCCCTGTTCCCGAGGGAGCAGGAGGACCAGCAAAGAAGGTGGGGGGGGGCTGGCCCCGAATCGCCTGGAGCGAGACGGGCCCTTAGGAAGGTCCCGAAGGAGCCTTCTTAGGGGGGAAAACCCGGTTACCAGCTGGTCGCTGCAAGAGCGGCCGCTGGCCTTGGCAAGAGTCACCTGAGCGTCTCTCACCAGCCTTCTGCTCCGTTGCCGCGTCTTGGCGCCGAGCGAACTCTGGCGCCGAAACTTGGCTGCACGGTCTCCCGAGGAGAACGTACACTCGGGATCTCTCGCGAACGAGAGAGCGAGCCGGTAACCTGGCGTAGCGGCATCGCCGCTAGCACCAGCGAGGAAGTACCAGAGCTAACCGATACTCCTCTGGTCCCCGTCTATCTCTTCCTCTGAGGGGAGAGCGGGGCCCCGCTCCCGAAGGAGCAGGAGGACCAGCAGAAGGCCCCCCGTCCCACCGGGGTGGACGGGCCCTTAGAAGTTCCCGAAGGAGACTTCTTAGGGGGGAAGGCAGCCTTCTTCTTCTTCGGCTTATGGGCCTTAGAAGTCGAAGGGGAAGAGGCAGCAGCAGACGATGAAGACGAAGATGACAGCTTCCTCTTCTCCTCTTCCTCGTCAGCTCACGCAGGACAGTCGTCAGGTCCTCCATCCAGGGCCGGAGCCTGGGGCTATTGCCGAAGCAACACGGCCCGACTGCACCTGTCCGGAGGACCTGGGACTGGGGAAGACACACCGTGGGCAGGACCAGCATGGACAGGCACAGGAACCAGGAGCGACAGGAAACAGCAACCAGCTCAGGAGCGGCAGGAACAGCGGCAGCGGTAGACCCAGAAGGGACAGCCAAGCCAACAGCGGGAATCACATCAGCGGCAGGTACGGCTGGCCCAGCGATCGCCTCGTAGAATCATCGGCAGCCAGCGGAACCTGGGTCCTGGCGCCCGGTCCGGGGGCGAGCTGCTGGAACAGCGGAAGTCTGGGGCAGGCAACACGAAGAAAACAGGCGGCGGCGGCAACCCCACCTCGGTACGGCTGCGGCCCTAGTAGCGGCAGACGGCGTCATCGACACAGCATGGGAGTGTAGACCGCAGGAGGGGGGGGAGCAGCATAAGCGGCCGTGGTAGTAGTGAGACCTGCCCCAGACCTCGCTAGACAGCTGCAGATGCAGCCCGTGGCCATGCTACGGCACGCCCTGCCTCCGCGGTGGTCCATACCTGTCCAAGGTCGTCTCCCACGGATGTAGACACCTGCGGTAGGTAACATAGATAGATTAGTAAGAGGGGTTCCCTCACGCACGGGGGAAGACATGCCCCACCCTGAACGCAAGGAAGACCCCAAATACAAAATACAACGAAGAAGTTGAGCGGGGGGCAGGAAGGAAGACGAAGAATCGGATACCAAGGGAGTCGCGGGAGAGCTTTCCGACGACTTCCTGGCAGACCTTCGCTTCCCTACCCCCGCACAGCAGTGAAAAGTAATATGAAAATGAAACAGAATACTTGCCCTTTGCGATTCCACTTCATAGAACTTAAAGGGGAAAAGATCAATTCCGGGTAAGAACCGGAAACTTGATCCAATAATATGATGCTATCATAAAATATATATGAAAATGAAACAGAATACTGCACTTGCGATTCATTTTCACTATAAAAAAAATCGTAAGGATCAATTCCCGGTAAGAACGAAAATTGATCCAAATTAAATTTCATGGAAATAAATAAATGAAAATGAAAATAGTAATACTGACAATTTGTCGAAAATTGCATTTTTCCTAACTATACAAACCTGAGGTCCTTTAACAATAGGAAGGTAACTAGCGGCAGCTGGGACGGTCGTAAGCTTCGAACAAGGGGAGAACGGTAGTTAACTGCTTGTCCGATCGTGCGCGCGCCCTGCGCGCCGAGAGGTGAAGAATCACTTTTTGCTTTAGGCCCATGCAAAAAGTTGCAGAGTGAGGGGTGGCATGAGGTGGGACTATATGTAAAGGACCTCAGGTTTGTATAGTTAGGAAAAATGCAATTTCGACAATTGTCATTTGTTCCGATACGTAATACAAACCCTCGGTCCTTTAACAATAGGAAGACTCACTTCTTGGTGGGAGGAATCTGAGTCTTTTTGTGAACAGACTGGTGTTCGTCCAACCCTGGAGTGCCTCCCTGGTCGTAAGAGCAAGGGAGGGATCCAAACCTCTGTCCGATTGATCGGGGTGTGCACCGCAGGATCAATGGTCAGACCTCTGGCCAAGTACTAAGAGAGAGGCAAGCGTATCTCTTCGTACCAGCAAGCAAGAACTTGTTCCTGTTTGCAAGAGACAATCATAAAATGATGGGTTTTGTCTCAATTTTGGCAATCCACTTCCTCCCCCTTGTTGGAGGAAGTGGTGGATATTTACTCCTATCCCTACTGAAAGGGATAGGATGGTGCTCTATTGAGTAGCTCACCTGCATCTCGTCCTTACCCAGCAGGGTGACGACCGTGTCCCTCTACCCAAAGGTAGAGGGAAGAAAAGATGGGAAGAGGAGCCAGTCACACTCTCATTCCTCATCCATTCTTACGGTCACACCAGGACTCGATGCTGTTCAGCCTGCGAGGGTCTGGGTTAACTACACAACGTGTTGAGCAACCACCACGGTTCCCAAGGAAAAAGATCCAAGGAACTGTGGGCAATATCCTGAAGGTAGAAGGAGGTGCATGCGGTTCCGGTTGGACCAGGCGCCTGCCTTCATTACCTGCGCCACGGAGAAGTTCTTGCGGAACGCGAGAGAAATGATGAAGAGGCGTCCACACTCATCCTGGGTGTCGAGTTTCTTCAGACAGCTCCGTCGCACCTTCACAGGACAAAGCAGCATAGCCTTCGTATCGGAGGCGATGACGTCCATTAGGGAGGTATTGTGAAGGACTCGAACCAATCGTCAGTTACCGAAGGGTTCTGAGTCTTCGCTACGAAGATCGGTACGAAATCGAGCGTCACAAATCCCCATCCCTTTGTGCTTGACTTCTCAAGAGAAGTCATGCAGTTACCTAAGACGAAAAGAAGGGAATAGTCGTATGACCTATCCCTCTTCTCGACTTTGGTTATGTACAGTACTCATACTGACAAGCTATTAAGACGAAGTAATGATTGCTCTGGAACAACCGAACTAAGTCCACAGCATAGTTCGTAACTGACTCGGACGCTCTGACAGCTGCCGACTGACTGGTTCGAATCAGTAGAGGCAAGTTGTCCCCAAGCATCCGGGTAAGTCACGTGACCTTCGACCCTTTAAAGAGTTCTGCTGAGAGACCAAACAAATAAAATATTTGTTAGTCACCGATGCCGACGGCGCGGCGATGATTCTCTTAATGCATAAGCTCAAAAGGCGAAAGTCAATTGCCTTCAAAAGACCGAGGTCCTGATGGCAAGAAAATCTCATAGACGTTGAATCTCAGCTTAAGGAGAAACAACACTATGTGACGTTGAAGACGAAGGTAGGCAATGAATGCAACCTACGTCTTCCAGCTGAATCGAGAGAAGGAATCTCAAGATTCTAACCTGTGCTTACAAATGACTGAAAACGCTAACGCCATTTCATTGCTGTCCGTTGTGAAATGAAAGCGCGGCTTCTTCAGTAATGAAACACAGGGGAGAGCCGCTTGAAGAACTGCTTCTCATGGGCTGAACGTTTGGAAGTAGAGCTGGCAGGTGTGGGAGTAGGCGATGTCTTTCAATACATCTGTGCTAATCCGGGTGAACAATGAACAATTGTACACCTCCGAATACAAGATATTTTGAGGACAAACTCAGATTCCGCAAAAATCATTCGCATTATCGGGATACGATGCAGCAAGAGACTATTACAGAATTCTGTTACCGTGCGGTAAACAGAAAGATGAGAGTCGAATAGATATCTCTGTTTAAAATTCTCGCAATACCGAAGACGATGAATACTAGCGTTTCTCAGCAGTAGATGGTCATTCATGTATGCGAGAATCCCCGTTAATCAGAGACTTAAGTCCGTGATTGTTGGGCAGAGATACGGTTGTTATTCAATCAAAGCAGGTGAGAAAGACATAACAACCGTCCTATCTCAAAGCGGCAGCTGATACTGAAATGCCTCGGGCAATCAATACGCAGTAGCTCGCTGACTCGTCATCCTGAGTTGCAAGTAATCCTTTCCACGAGGAATGCGTTCGGCTAGAACCACCGAGCATAAAAAGATATGCTCGACGCAATTATATTTAAGCGAAACGAATTTCGGTAAATATAAAAGCTAAAATGGTGTTGTTTGTGCAACACCATAAGTATATAAAATTGAAACTGGAAACTCCTGGGAGGTTGCAGGCAACCCGGGTTGCAGTTCAATTAGAATACTTTTCGTCTAAGTCGCAATCCGTAGAATAACCAGGATATGCGCCTACCCCTCGGACCATTCAACTGCTTAGCAGAATCATGTCGCGAGGTTAATATACGTAGTATATTTGTAGGATTCTGAACAACGATCTCCATCCTAAATTCTTTCCTTCAAGAAACAAAATAAGGATTGGAGATCGGACCACCTTCGTTCTCTATTAAAGAGAGTGAAGGAGAAGTCTTCCTCGAAGGAAAGCTTCAATGGTGAACAGAATACTAAGACGATAGTTCCAGCCAAACTGGATATTCCCGTCCGTTCTTCTCTATTCCAGGTTGGTCGCCTACTGTGAGATAGTCTTCTTTCAGCAGCAGTCTTCTTCCTAATGCTAGAAATTCCGAGGAATTCGAGCATAGGCGAGTTTCCGCCCGATTATCGTGTAACATATCGGGGATTCTCGTCTCGCTCACTTTGGACCGTGGTCTCGCCTAAGTGTTTGGAGATCGTAAGAAACTCTAAACACTCTGAATGCGCTAGAAATTCCGTAGAATTCTAAGCAGTCTGCGAAACCCCCACCGAATTCGTCAAACGATACGGCTGGTGGTCCTCTCGATTCCCGTAGAAATCGAGAATGGGGCAGGATCCCTCCTCAACGACCGGGGCTTACGTCAGGTAGGACCCAAAGGTCCCCCCGGTAGCGTAGTCCCCAACGTGGGATCCTACAGAGAAATCTCTGTAGGATCCTTCCCCTTTCCCTCGTAGCCGTAAGGAGAGAGGGAATGGGGGAGGAATTGGATACTCGCTCGCCTTCCCAGTGGAACTAGCAGTTTGGATAAGAGTAGGAGCAGCCATCGCCTTGCGGCGATGGCCTCTCAGAGTCTGGGAAAACGTATCGTCAGGAGAAAACGTTTTTCCCCGAGGAGGGTTACGAACTCTCACTGTAGGTAAGGGTCTGCCGCCACTGTGAACGTCGTCTGGGTGGGGCTGATCGACACCTGACAGGAGAGAGCCGATACCGTCCTCCGACTCATTCCAGTCCTCGTCGAGGTCGAAACCTCTCAGGAGGACCGAAGGAGTATTTAAATACGGTGTCCGAAGACACGTAGAAACGCCGCTGTCGCAGTAGAGGAGGTGGAAGTAGCTTGATCGACCGGCCAGAACTGAGAGAGCCTTCTTGTCCGGAGACGAGAGACTCTGGTTCAAGACAGAATCGGTAAGCTCCGATCGCGGCATACCCACCGTCGGTTTGGGTTCCCTCTCGGGCCCCAAAACGACTCGAGCAGAGACATGGGCTCTGCTGGTGGAGCGGCGATCCTTCCCCCCGGTTGTTGTGCTGACGAATCAGTGCAAAAATAACCTGGGTAAAGTTACTCTGAATCTCGGAAGTTACAGCGTCTTGAGGAGTAGGACCGTCCAGTCCCTCCAACAAGAGCAGCTCCCAGGACCCTCCTCCTTCAGAAGGACCGCAACAGATCCCCTGACGGTTGCCTCCATCACTTGCGCGTACGTCCTGGTTGGTCCTAAGACCAACCTGGCACGTGCGCGTCGTGACGGATCGTGAGCGGCGCATCTCTCACGATCACTCCTATATACCTAGCTCTTCCTGGCGTATGCCGAGGAAGTTGAAGGTATCGGAGAGACAGAACTGACGCTACCCCCTCTCCCCCTGACGGTCGCCTCCAATCACTTGCGCGTACGTCCTGTTGGTCCTAAGACCATACGTGGCACGTGCGCGTCGTGACGGGGGATCGTGACGGCGCACCTCTCACGATCACTCCTAGCTACCTCGCTCTTCCCGGTGTAGCCCGAGGAAGTTGAAGGTAGTGGAGAGACAGACCTGACGCTCCCCCCCCCTCTCTCGCTGGCAGGACCAGCGTACGTGGGGGGCAGCAGCCGATCACCAACCCGCGTGGGGATCGATCTGCAGGCCTGGCCGTGCCGCTCACCTGTGGCGAGCGGCTCGACTGAGCACGTCGATCCCCGGTCCCGTGCGTCAGACGAGCTGCTGCTGGTCACCGTATCCGCCCGGTCCCTGTGGGAGCGGTGGTCAGGTGACCTGCAGAGCTCGCTTTCGCCGTGAGACCGTGAGCGTCCTCGCGGCACGTCAAACCGCTGGTACCAGCCGAGGCTGGTACGTCGGTCGAGGGGACCTGGGGGACCTCTTCCCAGCCTCAACCCGTGGCCGGTCAGAGACCGTCACGTCCACCGAGGTACCGCTGGTCGCTGCGAGAGCGGCCGCTGGCCTGGCGAGAGTCACCTGAGCGGCTCTCGACAGTCTTCTGCTCCGTGCCTCGGTCATGACGCTGAGCGAACTCAGGCGTCTTAACTTTGGCTGCACGGTCACCCGAAGGAGATCGTACACTCGGAACTTCTCGCGGACGAGAAACCGAGCCGGTACCTGGCTTAGCAGCAGAGCTGCCAAGACCAGGCGAGGGTGTACCAGCGGTAGCCAGCACACCCTTGGTCCCCGTCTTCTTCTTCTTCTCAGAAGGGGAGACGGGCCCCGTTCCCGAAGGAACAGGAGGACCAGCAGAAGAACCCCCCCGTCACACCGGAATGTGACGAGCCCTTCGAAGTTCCCCGAAGGAGTCTTCTTAGGGGGAATAACAAAAACCCGGTTACCAGCTGGTCGCTGCGAGAGCGGCCGCTGGCCTGGCGAGAGTCACCTGAGCGGTTTCTCGCCAGCCTTCTGCTCCGTGCCGTGGTCTTGGCGCCGAGCGAACTCTGGCGCCGAAACTTGGCTGCACGGTCTCCCGAGGGAGAGCGTACACTCGGGATCTCCCGCGAACGAGAGACGAGCCGGAACCTGGCGTAGCGGCATCGCGCTAGTACCAGGCGAGGAAGTACCAGAGCTAACCGATACTCCTCTGGTCCCCGTCTATCTCTTCTTACGGAAGGGGAGACGGGCCCCGCTCCCGAAGGAGTCAGGAGGACCAGCAAGAAGGACCCCCCGTCCCACCGAGGTGGGACGGGCCCTTAGAAGTTCCCGAAGGAGACTTCTTAGGGGGGGGAGGCAGCCTTCTTCTTCTTCGGCTTATGGGCCTTAGAAGTCGAAGGGGAAGAGGCAGCAACAGACGAAGATGACACCTTCCTCTTCTTCGTCAGCTCACGCAGGACAGTCGTCAGGTCCTCCATCCAGGCCGGAGTCGGGCCTATTGCCGAAGCAAACACGGCCCGACTGCACCTGTCCGGAAGGACCTGGGACTGGGGAAGACACACCATGGGCAGGACCAGCATGGACAGGCGCAGGAACCAGGAGCGACAGGAACAGCAACCAGCTCAGGAGCGGCAGGAACAGCGGCAGCGGTAAACACAGAAGGGACAGCCAAGCCAGTAGCGGGAACCACATCAGCGACAGGTACGGCAGGCCCAGCCATCGCCTCGTAGAATCATCGGCAGCCAGCGTGGTACTGGCGGCCGGTCCAGGGGCGAGCTGCTGGAACAGCGGAAGTCTGGGGCAGGCAACACGAAGAAAACACAGGCGGCGGCGGCATATCCCTCCTCGGTACGGCGGCGACCGGCCCTAGAAGCGGCAGACGGCGTCACCGACACAGCATGGGTAGTGTAGACCAGCGGGGGGAAGCAGCATAAGCGGCCGTGAAGGTTGTAGTGGAGACCACTCCAAGGTCACCGCCCCAGACCTCGCTAGACTCTGCAGCAGATCGTGGATGCTAGGCACGCCCTGCAGCCGCAGTGGTCCATACCTGTCCAAGGTCGTCTCCCACGGCTGTAGCACCTGCTGGTAGCACAGACAGATTAGTAAGAGGGGTTCCCTCACGCACGGGGGGGGAGACATGCCCCACCCCGAACGAAGGAAGACCCCAAAAACAAAATACGAGGAAGCTGAGCGGGGGGGCAGGAAAGAAGACGAAGAATCGGATACCAAGGAGTCGCGGGAGAGCTTTCCGACGACTTCCTGGCAGACCTTCGCTTCCCTACCCCCGCCACAGCAGTGAAAAATAATATGAAAATGAAACAGAATACTGCACTTGCGATTCACTTCATCAGAACTTAAAGAGGGAAAAATCAATTCCCGGTAAGAGCGGAAACTTGATCCATAATAATATGATGCTATCATAAATATATATGAAAATGAACAATACTGCACTTGCTATTTTCACTTTCACAGCAATAAATCGTAAGGATTAATTCCCGGGTAAGAGCGGAAATTGATCCAAAATTAAATTTGATGCAATTAATAAATGAAAATGAAAAGAAACAAAAACTGCATTGCGAATCCACTTTCATTGCATTCTATTCATACAAAATAAGAGGCTCTTGCCGAGCGCAATCAAGCTCTCGGCAACGAACGCACAGGGCAAAAATATAATGAAAAAGAGTACTTACATCTTTCAATTCACACATTTCGCCCAAAATACATGACTCGGCGCGAGTGCGCCCAGCCCTCGGCACCGAGACTAATTCAAGGTTCAATTCATGAAAAGAGCGGAAATCGCCGTCTCTACGGCGATAGCTCCATGTTGATTCATAATTAAGTAATTGAAAATGAAAACAGTGTACTTACAGTTTCATTTTCAAGTCAAACCAAAACCAAACCATTAGTAGAAAACACAATATAAACAAAGCATACGACGATGAAGCGGGCAGAGAGCGATGACGAACACGTCAATTCACACCCGCGGCCGAAAGCAAAAGTGATTCTTCACCTCTCGGGCGCGCGGGTGCGCGCGGACGATCGGACAAGCAGTTAACTACCGTTCTCCCCTTGTTCGAAGCATACGAGGACCGTCCCAGCTGCCGCTAGTTACCTTCCTATTGTTAAAGGACCGAGGGGTGTATTACGTATCGGAACAAATTGCAATTGCGAATCCACTTTCATTGCATTCTATTATACAAAATTAAAAGGCTCGTTGCGAGCGCAAACACACTCTCGTAACGAACGCACAGGGCAAACATATAATGAAAAGAGTACTTACATTTTTCAATTACACACTTTCGCCAAAATACCTGACTCGGTGCGAGCGCGCCCAGCCCTCGGCACCGAGGCATAATTCAAGGGTTCAATTCATGAAAAGAGAGGAAATCGCCGCATCTACGGCGATAACTCCATGTTGGTTCATAATTAAGTAATGAAAATGAAAACAGTGTACTTACAGTTTCATTTTCAAGTCAAACAAAACCAATTAGTAGAAAACACGAATATAAACAAAGCATACGACGATGAAGCGGGCAAGAGAGCGATGACGAACGTCCTTCACACCCGCGGCCGAAAGCAAAAGTGATTTGTTTACCTCCCAGCTCGCGCGGCGCGCGACTGTCGGACAAGCAGTTAACTACCGTTCTCCCTTGTTCGCAAGCTTACGACCGTTCCAGCTGCCGCTAGCTACTTCCTATTGTTAAAGGACCGATGGTTTGTATTACGTATCGAACAAATAGATAGATTAGTAAGAGGGGTTCCCTCACGCACGGGGGAAGACATGCCCCACCCCGAACGCAGGAAGACCCCAAATACAAAATACAACGAAGAAGCTGAGCGGGGTGCAGGAAGGAAGACGAAGAATCGGATACCAAGGGATCGCGGGAGAGCTTTCCGACGACCTCCTGGCAGATCTTCGCTTCCCCTACCCCCGCACAGCAGTGAAAAGTAATATGAAAATGAAACAGAATACTGCCCTTGCGATTCACTTCATAGAACTTAAAGGGGAAAAGATCAATTCCCGGGTAAGAACGGAAACTTGATCCATAATATGATGCTATCATAAAATATATGAAAATGAAACAGAATACTGCACTTGCGATTTCATTTTCACATAAAAAAGAAAATCGTAAGGATCATTCCCGGGTAAGAACGAAAATTGATCCAAATTAAATTCCATGCAAATAAATAAATGAAAATGAAAAAGAATATTGCAATTGCGAATCCACTTTCATTGCATTCTATTATACAAAATTAAAAGGCTCGTGCCGAGCGCAATCACACTCTCGGTAACGAACGCACAGGGCAAAAATATAATGAAAAGAGTACTTACATTTTTCAATTACACACTTTCGCCCAAAATACATGACTCGGCGCGAGCGCGCCCGCCCTCGGCACCGAGACATAATTCAAGGGTTCAATTCATGAAAAGAGAGGAAATCGCCGCATCTACGGCGATAACTCCATGTTGTTCATAATTAAGTAATGAAATGAAAACAGTGTACTTACAGTTTCATTTTCAAGTCAAACAAACCATTAGTAGAAACACAATATATAAACAAAGCATACGACGATGAAGCGGGCAGAGAGCGATGACGAATACGTCCTTCACACGCGCTGGGGCAGAAAGCAAAGTGATTTGTTTGTTTACCTCCCAGTCGCGCGGCGCGCGACTGTCGGACAAGCAGGTTAACTACCGTTCTCCCCTTGTTCGAAGCTTACGACCGTTCCAGCTGCCGCTAGCTACTTCCTATTGTTAAAGGACCGATGGTTTGTATTACGTATCGGAACAAATATATAGATTAGTAAGAGGGGTTCCCTCACGCACGGGGGAAGACATGCCCACCACCCCGAACGCAAGGAAGACCCCAAATACAAAATACAACGAAGAAGCTGAGCGGGGTGCAGGAAGGAAGACGAAGAATCGGATACCAAGGGAGTCTGCGGGAGAGCTTTCCCGACGACCTCCTGGCAGATCTTCGCTTCCCCTACCCCCGCACAGCAGTGAAAAGTAATATGAAAATGAAACAGAATACTGCCCTTGCGATTCACTTCATAGAACTTAAAGGGGAAAAGATCAATTCCCGGGTAAGAACGGAAACTTGATCCAATAATATGATGCTATCATAAAATATATATGAAAATAAACAGAATACTGCACTTGCGATTTCATTTTCACATAAAAAAATCGTAAGGATCATTCCCCGGGTAAGAACGAAAATTGATCCAAATTAAATTCCATGCAAATAATAAATGAAAATGAAAAGAATATTGCAATTGCGAATCCACTTTCATTGCATTCTATTATACAAAATTAAAAGGCTCGTGCCGAGCAGCAATCACACTCTGGTAACGAACGCACAGGGCAAAAATATAATGAAAAGAGTACTTACATTTTTCAATTACACACTTTCGCCCAAAATACATGACTCGGCGCGAGCGCGCCCGCCCTCGGCACCGAGACATAATTCAAAGGGTTCAATTCATGAAAAGAGAGGAAATCGCCGCATCTACGGCGATAACTCCATGTTGGTTCATAATTAAGTAATGAAATGAAACAGTGTACTTACAGTTTCATTTTCAAGTCAAACAAACCATTAGTAGAAAACACAATATAAACAAAGCATACGACGATGAAGCGGGCAGAGAGCGATGACGAACACGTCCTTCACACCGCGGCCGAAAGCAACAAAAGTGATTTGTTTACCTGCCGCGCGACTGTCGGACAAGCAGTTAACTACCGTTCTCCCCTTGTTCGAAGCTTACGACCGTTCCAGCTGCCGCTAGCTACTTCCTATTGTTAAAGGACCGAGGTGGTGTATTACGTATCGGAACAAAACTGCATTACTCTATGTTATATGGTTCCTGAGCAATAAATACTTATAATGGTATTGGGACTTTATGGACACCCTGTACGTACATATGGCTGCCAAAGAACTGGCGAGCAGACGACAGATTAGTGAATAGTTTATAACAAAAATTTCATATTTTTTTTATCGCACTTTTTATTGATTTCAGTCAAAACTACTATTTTGACTTTTTAATCTTAATAATTGTACCTATGCCAGAAATAAATGTAAACCTTTATGTTTGCATGCTAGGAATGGCAAAACTTCATCGTTGCCAATTTAGTGGAGCTTCACACATACGCCAATGCATTTAAAAACTGTTTCCATGAATTCTAGTTGACATGGTAATGCAATAATGATTAAATTGCTCTAATATGTATATATATACATACTACATATAGATACGCTAATTTCACTTATTTTCACAGTTTTGTGTAAGTCATATACCCAGTTTGAAGGGTAAACACATACCAATTAGCAACACTGGAAACAATAGGAGAGCGCAAACAACACCATTGCTACTGTTCACAGCAAAACCGTTGATATTTGAGTCAGGAATCTAGTTACTTATTCAACAACAAATATTTTCAAATTAATTATCATGAATATGTAATAAATTTATGTAATTCATAACCTTACACTGAAGTTTAACCATTTATTTCAAAATTATCCAGCACATTCTCCTTCTTTCCTCCCGAAAAATCGCGAGTTTCCTTGGACTCGAGGGCGAACATCGTCATCGTTTAAGATTGTTGTGAAGAAAGTGTCCCAGCGTCTATGAGTACAAGTGATGTGCGGATTTAGCGCATGAAATGGAAAGTTTGACACAAGTGGCTCCACAAACATTGAGATGGCGTCAATCCTCTACACATAGTAAGGCGTTTTAGGTAAAAATTTTGAAAGCGTCATGGAATGTAAGTTAGCACTGCACATGGCTAGACGATCATTAACCTCTGTTTGATCTTAAATTGTGACATCGTTTTATACTTTGGGAGAAAACTCTTATTTCGAGAGGAAATTAGAGGTCTCGAGGTGTTCCTTCCATGACCAATGACTCGTGACTGGTGTCCATCTCCGGTGTCAGGACGTGTTAAAGTACTTTTTCTGGATGGTGGGTCAACGAGCAAGCAAGACTGACCCAGGTAGTCCACTTGGTTGGTCCCCCTATTTCCTCAATTTATTACACTGACCTTCGTTACCCTTCGAAATGTACTGAAAAGGGCGTCACAAAATCTCAAGCCTGGTTTTCCTAAACTACTTCATTAGCTGCCTAAATGACATACCTCGCCTACCTAGCCTACTAGCTACCTAGGTAATACCGAAGGTCATTGAAGATCAGTCAAAACAGAGGTCCTAGGTAGGCCAGGCTTAGTAGTAATACCTAGTAGCTAGTAGGCTATTAAGGCGGTATTTCTTACCGTAGGTTAGAGTTCATGGGTAAATTACAGGTCAATTGCAATCGACCGCCAAACACTAGGGGCTAATAGTCCTTGTTAATAGGTACGCTAAGCAACCAAAATACTAGGCTAGGTACCTCGGTACTACCTAGCCTAGTATAGGAAACTACAATTTCCAATGGAATTAGCTAGCTAGCTTTGCACTATACAGACACATGGTGACTGAGGTGAAGTTATCTTATTTTCCAGCATCGCTGGAACTCGGAACTCAATGTTATTTCTGCAATAAGAACTCACCAGACTTAATTTTCTGGAAGAGTCTGCGATTCAGGTGTACCTCGCAATCCAAAGCGTCGTCGTTTCCATGGAAACAAGAAGAGTCCTAACACTAGAGAACTGGCAGTAGACAAATTACTATTGTTGCAGAAAAGGATAATAGACATGAATTAAAATAAACATATGAAACTGCAATTTCCACAGAAATACCC
This sequence comes from Macrobrachium nipponense, assembly GCF_015104395.2. Classification (NCBI taxonomy): domain Eukaryota; kingdom Metazoa; phylum Arthropoda; class Malacostraca; order Decapoda; family Palaemonidae; genus Macrobrachium; species Macrobrachium nipponense. Next base: position 31,811,998 of record NC_087216.1, read on the forward strand.
GCCGTGTCTCTATTACTTAGATTAGCCGTAGAGGTAAACTAAAAAATTCGTAAAGTAAACAGGGGAATGAAGCTTTGCAAATTGCACTTCACATATAGTGAAGTGTGCCCGCAACTGTGTGGAGTGAGCACTTAGGAAGCAGGAAACAGGTAATTAAGAATGTTCTTAACCTGGAAATCGACGGATGTCAAAGCTAAGCATAGTACGTCTCTGCCTCAGTTATTAAATTATAAAGAAAAAGAAATGGAAGCGGGTTGGGTTAAAAGTAAAGTAGAAATATTTTGTCATATCTAATTTCGAAACATCTTTAATAATTTTTGGAGGGGTTACTAGTGTTGCAGAAAAGGATAATAGACATGAATAAAGATAAACATTTTGAAGTAGCGTAAAGTAAATTTAAACTAAAAATTAGTAAAGTAAACAAGGGAATAAAGCTTTGCACCTCACCTCCAATCTTTGCATTCCTCACAAGTAGACTCCCGAAAGCACTCAAAAACCCATACATTTAATGCACTTAGAAAGTGTAGTGTGGCCGCAACTGTGTTTGTGGAGTAAGCTCTAATACGAACCAAGAACCAGGAATTATTCCGAATGGCCATATTCCTCGGAGGTTATTGTTGCAGAAAAGGGTGATGGACAAAAATTGAAATAAACATTTTGAATTACTGTAAAATCTAGTAAAACTAAAGACGATTAAAATTGTAAACAGAAGAGTATATAGCGTGCCCGCAATTGTATTTATTGAGTGAGCGCTTGAGGTAAGAAGATGACTACCCGTTTCCGGTTCATGGCTCTACGATAATAGGGATAATTCAACCTTTTCTTCAGTCTTCTTCGGTTTTAGGATGAATACATTACATTTATACGTGAGAGAGAGAGAGAGCGGGGGCGGGGGGTGGGAGGGAGAGAGCGAGAGAGAGAAGAGAGAGAGAGAGAAATACATACGTCATGTAGGTAAAACTCTGGAGGGGTATCATCTTTAAAAACAGGGTCGCTTATCTATAGAATGACATAAATGATCAAGAGAATCAGAAAGAAAGAAAAAACTATAGGCTACTGATTGACTAGATTTAAACGTATTAAAACAGCTATAATTGACAACACTTCAAAATGCATAATGTAACAAAGGAACAAAAAAAATTATGTTCACTGCAAATCAAAAGAGCAATAACTAATTAAGAAGAGATTATGTACTAAGCAGAAATCGTCGGATAAAATCACTGAGCACAGAGAGAGAGGAGAGAGAGAGAGGAGAGACGAGAGAGAGAGAGAGAGGAGAGAGAGAGAGAGATTGGGAGAGAAGAAGAGAGAGAGAGAGAGAGAAATATTCAAAATAACAACAATGACGATGTACAAAAGACTGGAGAACCTACTGTTCATATCGTAGTCATATATGACAACTGGGCAAATTAGAAGACTGCAAATGAAAGAGGGTGAAGAGGTGTGGGTTAAAAGAGAGAATATATATATATATATATATATATATATATATATATCTATATATATTATATATATATATATATATATATATATATATATATATAAAATATATAATAAATTCAAGCTATTGAATTGGGGTGTTTTGGCTGTTGTGTTGTTGATTGTTTCTTGATATGAGGGACTCTAAAAAGGGAAGAGAAAGGTTGTTATTTGCTTGTCCGAGTATTTGAAAGTAACTGTATTGTATGTGATGATGGCAGGATATGGCATGGAGTCTAATGGTATTGGTATACTATTTTCTTTCTTGCTTAAAGTTGAACCTGTACGATGGCTGACACCTACATGAAAGTCGATAGGTATAAGTGGGCGCTTGCTACACACTATAAGTCCCAAAATTACGTTTAGGGCAATTAAACTTGTAAACTATACAGGTACTACACATCAACTCCGGGAGGTTGTCCTTAAAGCGAAACAGTCTTCTAATTATATGAGGGTTACTAAAAGTAAATCTGAAGTAAAATTAACATATGGATACAGACGGCCCAAGAGTAACAATAATTCACGTTTGATTCAAACGGAATTACTAGTGAAGGGTAGAGAAACATACGTTAACTTTTTGAGTACAGTGCAAACTATATAAAAAATAGTTTTTCCTTAAAAATAATTTCTAAAAATTCCTCAATTATTTTACTGAACAAGTTCAGGGAATAACAATTACTCTTGAAATTATAATACGTAAATATATAAGTAACACTTAAACATATTATTTTGAATGTTTGATTTGGTAAATTAAAAGGCGCAAAAGCAACGGAATGAAAAGTGTTTTGTTTCATATAAATTAATCATATATCTTCATTAGTATACAGACAGATATATAGAGATAGAAGTCTTCATACCAACTAATCTTTTCAACAAAACAAGAGATGGGTCTACATCCTTCTATTGTTAACAATAATAGTTTTGGTATTTATCATACCAACGTATATTCTATGATTACAATATTGTTACGTATATTATTTCAAAGTCCGGAGTTATTAAAAATGGAAAAAGGGCGTATGAAATATCTGATATTAAAACCATGGCAGGACGCGCATGCAAACATACTTGATGAATGTAATTGTAGTAGCTTTAACACCCTCTTTCATTCTCGCATTTTTGTAGGTTTGTTACCGTTCGTATTAAAAAGTTTTTTAGTTGTGTATTTTGGTATCTTTTATTTATCTTTAGTGTAATTTTCATAGGTTTTTTTTAGCTATTGTAATTCACGGAGTCGCATTTGTTTCAAGTCACATGTTTTCTTTTTTGAGTAGTTTTTTTATGGTAACGAAGTTTATAAAAAATTATTCTCGAGTGTGACATTTCTATGATTTTTGTATTTTACCAGCATAAGAAATATGTTTTGGTGTTTTGCCCGTATTTTAGGTTGAAAGTGGCTTAGAGTGTTAAAGCAGAAACGGTCCCAATGGAATTAAAAATGCTGACTATAGCACTTGTTTGGCCGTTCCTGAAATTGAATATGAAAAACTATGCGTTTTCTCTGGTAAATTATTTTAAGAGAACGGAAAACCTTTTAATCTTATGACAACTTTAAACTCTTCACTATATTGTACATATCTTATATTATAATAGTGTGAAGACAAAGATAAGCTTGATGAGTCTAAAAACCATTTTAAATTATAATAAAAAAAACATAAAATTTACAATGATAACAATAACCTTGTCTATCTTAAAAAGATCATGACAGAAGGTAATATTGGAACAGTGCAATGTTTACATTCTGTAATCTTGATAGTGTTTATCAGTAACCTATGTGATTGTTAGTGACAGTTATATTGTATTTTAACCTACATATGAGGACATGACGTTGGAAGATCCATTTTTTGTTGTGAAAGAGTAAGTAAATTTTACTGGTCTATTGTTTTTGTATATATCACATAATGATCGGGCTGAGCGTAGCTTGGACCCCAGGCTAGTTCTAGGTCTATCTCGTTGCTTGGGACAAAGCCATTCCTGATCCAGGTGTTGGTGTTATTTCACAAAAAGCCCTTTACGTAAATTTTTTATGTACCGTTTATTTTTACTGTATCAATTTGAACAGCAAACGTGAGGCCTATGCATATCACCACTAGGTATCCTAGCTACTAGGCTTAGTAAGGTATCGCAATGAAGTTACCAACAGAGGCCTAGCTATGCCTACTGATAACATGAAGAAATCATTTTTGCTTATTGATATACCTAACCTATGTGTTTTTCAGTTAACGCTTTGTCTGGGTTTTGGTTAAGGTCGAGTATGTGCCTCCACCTGTCAGGTGTGTTTTTCAGCTATGCTTTTTCTGGGGTCAGGCTAAGAGTGATAAGGTAATGACGCTGTGCCCTAAGTCAAGTTAGCCTAGAGGTTTGCTAATGAGTAGGCCATTTATACACTGTGGTAACTCAGTTTTGCTTACACGTCAGGGTTTGTGAGCTAGAGTTTAAACATGATAAGGTCCCACTGGCAACATGATCTTACTGCCTCTTTGAGCTAGGGATTTGGGACCTGAGGTCCCCACATGTCTACTTGTCATTTCATAAGCAGTGATCACATGGTTTTTTGAGAGGTTGAAAGTTAGGTCGAAAGATGGCTTGGCTAGTGATCATATTTGTATATATGATTGGTAGCTGGAACATTTTGTAGTAGTAATTCTACAGAAAATCTCAGTGAGGCACTGTGTCCAATACTAACCCAATGGGGTGAATGTAAAGATAAACAACAGATGGTAAATTTCTCAAAGGACTCGCATGTACTATATTACATACATAATTTTCTTTATTGTTTAGGCTTGAGTGCTTCTGTAAAATTACTCATTTTATAACTATAAAGTCTTATCCTTTGTCCTTGAAGCTCATTAGCTACCTACCTTTAAACCTTAAAACTTTAAGAGCTGCAGTGTCATATATATTAATATTATTTCTCAGGGTTTGATTGTCACCTCTGTGTCCAAATCTAATGAATTAGTACTGTCATCTAGCTTTCCATCAAACTCTACTTTGTCTTATCCTTCATCTTCCTTCCGTAGGGGAAATCCCAGAATCACTTTTCATAAGATGCCCTGTAGGACTTTGAATGAACACCTGCTCAGGAAGGTGACAGTGTTTCTCAATCTCTAGGTGTTACTTATGTTGTAGGCAAGGCTAACACAGGCCTCAGTGAGTGTGCTCAATATTCTGGATTGACCTGTCCCTTCAGGACATGAGTATGCATGTTGGAGTCAGTGTGCTGAGATGGTCCCTGAACTGTGTATATATAGATGGGATTTGCACACAACAGGTCTCTACTGTATTGTATTAATGGGTACTGGACAGTCGTTTTGCCTCTGATTGTGCTGCACCTTGGTCTGCTCATGGTTTGTGATGGGCCCTAGGTTTCCACTTTCTTGTCTCTTGTGGCTTCTACTAGTTTTATGTTTGCCCGACATAGGGAGTTTTACAATAAATTTTATCAGCTTTGAACTGTATTCCGGACAAGGGTTATTCAAACCTGTGGAACCCCAGTAAGCTGAGTTGGAGCAGCATACTCAAGTCATTGGGCTCATTGCTGAGAGGCTTCCTTTTTCTACACCTAAACCTGATTTTGTGTTGAAGCTCACCATTATATTTAGGATGTTGTGGTCCCAGGTAGCCTGTGGTGTTTTTAGCCAAGTGAACTTTCTTGTCTCCAGGTTAGAAAGTTCTTGCTGTCCTGTAGATCAGTCACTCTCCTTCCAATTTTGCATATATGATAGAGGTTTCATAACCTTTGGGGAGGTTGCACACAAGTTTTTGTATCAGGAACAAACTGTTTAGTGATCTCACTGTTCTTTAGTTCTCCTGCTGTCCTTGTAGAGGTGGGTTCATTTCTCAACTTTGCCTCCTTTCCCAACTTAAAGTCTCAAGACATTTTGTCTTCTGGGGATTTTTGGAGATGGCAGGGTAGGAACTGTACATGGAAGTGCGACTAGGTTTTCTTCCCCAGGGATGTGTTGTGGTTGGTATGTATCCAGTGAGGGTTAGGATGTACATCTGGGATTGGTCAGAGTGGTGAGTGTCGCTCTAGGGGTGATATCTAGATACCTTTCGATACCATCTCTACAATTGGAGACAGGTATTGGGACATTGGTCCATAAACACTTGTATGGCAAAAATTTTATTGGAGATTTCTAGGTTCAGAGCTTACACCTGCCTATCTCTCAGTGCAACAGGTAGCTCTGGGTTCTTTCTTCTCTGTACTTGCATTAAGTTAAACATGGAAAAAGGCTTTTTTTCTGGAAGGCAACCTCAAATCATGTCTTTATCGCCATTTCACCTCTTAAGGAAGTAATCAACACAGGTTGATTTCTCCTTTCCCAGGTAAAATCTAGGACTTCTCATGTGTTCCCAGCCGAGCGATGATAACTGAAAATTGTTGTTAACTGGAAGATCACAATAATTATGGTAATAAATAGCTTTTATGGTGCCATAAGCACTGATAACCTGTTTTACCGGTATTGCTAAACTGCCTACCAAAACTGATAAACTTGCGAAAGCCGATAAACTACTTACCGCCGCTGAAAATCACTTAGCGGCACTGAAAATTTGGTTAACAACATTGCCAGCCAAGCGCTGTAACACCGAAACATCGTTTACCGATGCCGCTGGTAAGCTGAGACTGCCTGCAGTCTCCTGTGTGTTGGAGTTTTTAGCAGGATGAATTCATCTGCTCGGTATCAGAGGAGTTCTCTCATATTTGGACAATTGGTTTGTTCTCACCAATTTGTTACTGATGACATTGAGAGTGAAGACTTGTGTTTTATCTCTAACCTCAGAGCTTTGCCTAGCAAAGCAGTGAAATTAAGCGCACTCACAAATCTGGGAAGGGCTTTTACTTCTATATCTTTTTAAGCAATGAAAGAGAAGAGAGGTTGCTATTACTACAACAAAGCCCACATATGAGAAAGGGCTTGAAGCTCACCAACGCACTTTGTCACAGCAAGTGCTAAAATGAAGGTGTCTTCAGTGTTCTTAAGTGATGCCTTATCAAAAGACTCAAACTGAAGATCTGTTTACAGTCTGGAGGAATCTCTTCAAACTTGAAATCGTGAACGATATTCCAGTCAGCATGATGTACACCTGAATGCCACTGTTAAATAAGTGGTAATCCTTTTTATTTGTCCATTGACAGAAAAGAATGCTTTGCGTACCTGAGGTACTGTCATAACTTAAATCAGGATACCTAGTGAATGTGCTGGACATCACTGGACAAGCACCAAGCCCAAAGTACATATTGGTGTACGTATAGGAATGCACCTTCTTATATGAAGTGGTACTTGTTTTTAGTTTTGGATCAGTTATGGGCTTTCGACTCAGTCACAGGAGTCACTAGTACTCTATGAGATAGTCCGTTTTTCTCTAAGGATCCTTTGACAAGTCTCGCTATTAGGGCCTTACTCTTTGTTGTGGTCCAACATCTGGCAACAGTACATATCAGGCAGGAATGTTGAGAAACTTTTTTCCCCCCTCATTAAAAGCTTTGTAGTTTGCTTGGCAGAACATTGTCTTTGTGGCTGTACTAACTCAAGATCCTCATTCAGTGTGATAGTCAGCTTGAACAGTAGGTAAGATTCATTCTGAATAATTAAAATTTTCATTTTTATACATTCAACTTCCCTGCCAGATATATACTTAGCTATAGACTTCCGTCGTCTATAGCTAAGTATATATCTGTCAGGTAAGTATGTATAAAACTTTATTGTAACATGACAATATCATTTTAAAAATAATTATTTGGATGCTTACCTACTGTTAAAGTGGAAACCCACCCACCTCCCACCCACATCTTAGTGGGTGGTCATGAAGAATTCTGACAAAACTTAAAAAAATCTAATGCCATCTGGTGGGAAACAGGTGATTACAGAGACAGTCGTAGTGGGTAAGCCAAGTGTTATTTTGTTTTATTTTGAATGCTGATCCACCTAATGGTGTGGAGATATAAACTAACTTTAACAGTAGGTAAGTACTATCCAAATGATTAATTTTATCATGAAAATTTTCATTTTGTGGTTTATATGTCCAGTAATGTATGCTGGGAGCTTTCTCGGTAAAATTTTCTCATTATGTTATAATTGGTTTGAAATTTATGTAGCCAGCTTTGTAATTTATGTTAAGATTTTTATGCATGACACTTACCTGGCAGGTATATATATAGCTTATCCTCTTGACGCACTGGCAGAATTCAAAACTCGCGGCAACCGCTAGTACACTGGTAGTTCAGGTGATGGCCACCCCGCTCCCGTGGCGCTGGTACTTGGAACTATTCCCGTTTTCCTCAGATTTTCTCTGCCAGCCGAACCGGCACATCGTTGGTTCTCTGTTAGAATTTCCTGCTCGTTGACTGACTTTTGGATATTGGTATCGTATTCACGAAGTTAGAGTGGCAATCGCATTTTGTTTGGATCCTGGTTTAGTATGTCTGATTCAGGAAGTATGTTTAGAGTTTGTGTGAAAGAAGGGTGTAAGGTGAGACTGCCGAAATCATCGGTAGATCCACATACTATTTGTAAGAAGTGTCGGGAGTTTGTATGTACGTGGGACAATAGGTGCAATGAATGTCAGTGTCTGAATGAGAAAGAGTGGAAGGCTCTTATGAAGTATGTGGAGAGATTAGAAAAAGATCGGGTTAGAAGATCGGTATCTAGGAGTGAGAGATCGGGATCTTCGAGTAAGCCTTTGAATGAATCTTTGCATGTGTCTTCTCCAGCTCATTCACATGTAGAAGTAGCAACCTTCCCCACAGGTTTCTCTCCTGCTCCAGTTGCTGTATCTGAGGATACTACTGATCCACAAATCGTGAAAGTGTTCGCTGCCCTTGCGTCCATGGGAGATCAAATTAAGCGATTAACAGACAAAGTGGAAGTGTTTGGTGACAGTGTTGTGGAGGGGGCGCCTGATCGTCTCTCTCGTGCTCCTAGACCTAGACCTCTGTCAAGCTCCCAGACCCAAGGGAGAAGGCATGTCGACAGTCGAAGGGAGGCGAGAGGGGTTGACTCGCGATCAGTCGTCCCTTCATGGCAGTCCTGTTGTTGCGTCCCAGGCTGCTGCAGTACGCTATAGAAAAGGCGATTACTGGGAAGTGCCGTTATTCTTCGGATAGTTCGGCCCCCTCGGGAAGGAGTAGGCGTTTCGCGGTAGTATCTCGTCCTCTCAAGAGGTCATTTTTTCCCTCCTCATCACAGGATGAAAGGGATGTGGACCAAGAAGGATGGAGTAGCCCTGAGATTTTTTCATCGGAGGATGAAGAAATTATCCCTGTCAAAAGGAAGAGGATCTCTCGTAGCCCGGTGCGTCCTCGATCTCCTCAGCAGCAGGAGTCTCGTAAGGAAGCGGAGACGAAGGAGGTTCTGCGGGACATGCAGGAGAGATTGGCAGTGATTGTTCAATCATGGGAGAAGCCCGAACAACCTGCGGTTAGACGTAAGGACTCGTCTCTCCCGGTTAAGTCCTCCAAGAGGACGCAGGACGTGCAACGCGAGCCAGGACGCAGTGCGTCCCGTAAGGAGGACGAAGCAGGGCAGGACGCAGGACGCAAGAGGAAGAATGATGGACGCATGGTGGACGCATACGTTCAGGAGGACGCAGGACGCAGGCGGCAGCAAGGCAAAACTTTCTCTCGACAAGGAAGAGAGGAGTTTTATAAGGAGTCAGTGCCGCATTCGCTTGCTAAGCAAGCTCTGCATAAGGAGTTCTCATTGGAGAGTCATCAGGATCTTGGTTTTCAAGATATTTCTTCGCAGGAGGAAGAATTTGTGGAGAGTGCGGAAGAGGACAAGAAGACGGAAGCTCATTCTTCGGACTACAAGAGACTAACAGAGTGCCTTCTGTCTTTGTTTGAAGGAGATTTTCAACCTTCAGGTCCTCCATCGCCCTTGTCGCAATTTTCGAAGACGAAGACAGCCAAGAAATCGTCTTTTTTGAAGATGACTGTCTATTTCGGAAACCAAGAAAGCCCATTCAAACGCGTAGATGAGTGGTTGAAGGAGAAGAGGAGAGTCGGGGAAGACTTCGTTTGCATTTCCTCCGGCCAAGTTGGCTTCGAAAGTCTGTGTTTGGTATGACTACGGGGGAAAGTCTTGGCTGGGAGTTACCTGGCCTCCACCAGGGCGACTTTCCAACATAGTGGACAGTTCCCGTAGACATGCTTTACATTCAGCCAAAGTGTGGTGGACTTCTTCAGAGTTCGACCATTTACTCAAAGGGATCTATCGGACTTTTGAGGTGTTTAATTTTCTTGACTGGTCGTTGGGGGCCCTGGCTCGGACTTCGGAGATGGAAGATTCGTCAGTATCCGAGTTGTCGAGAAGTATCATGTCCTGTATGGATAAAGCCTTGAGAGATGGAGCTAATGAATTGGCTTCACTTTTTACAGCAGGCGTCTTGAAGAAAAGACATCTCTTGTGCTCGTTCGCTGCTAAAGGAGTGTCGAACGCGCAAAAGTCGGAGTTGATGTTTTCTCCTCTTTCAGGACAGCTCTTCCCTCAGGAGATCATTAAGGACATCTCTCTCTCCCTCACTCAAAAGGCTACTCAAGATCTTCTTACGTCGTCTGTAAGGAAGTATTTACCTTCTAATGTTATGAAGAAGACCCCGAAGGATACAAAGACATCACAGCAGCCCTTTCGGGGTAGGACTTTTTCCCGACCAGCATTTAGAGGGAAAAGAGTTCCAACCAAAAGAGGTTCCAAAACTTCAACCAAGCAATGAGTCAGAAGTCCTCCAGACTTGTGTGGGAGCCAGACTTTTAGACTTCTGGGAAGTCTGGCAAAGCAAAGGAGCGGACCCTTGGTCTGTAAAGGTAGCGAAGGAAGGGTACAAGATCCCCCTTTATCAAGAAACCACCTCTCGCTACAGCTCCGAGAGCCTAGGGCTCATTACATCGATTTAGAGAAGAGAGAGGCTCTTTGGCATCAGGTTGCCAACATGTTAGGAAAGGGGGCCATAGAACCAGTTATGGATCACGAATCCCCAGGGTTTTACAACCGTCTGTTTTTAGTACCGAAGTCATCAGGGGGTTGGAGGCCGGTACTGGACGTAAGCCAGCTAAACTTGTTCGTAGAAAAGACCAAGTTTACGATGGAGACGAACGATTCAGTACTGGCAGCGGTACGTCCAGGGGACTGGATGGTAACACTGGACCTTCAGGATGCGTACTTCCATATTCCAATTCACCCAAGGTCCAGGAAATATTTGAGATTCGTGATCCAGGAAAGGATTTATCAATTCAAAGCCCTTTGTTTCGGTCTGTGCACGGCTCCTCAAATCTTTACAAGAATGATGTCGAATGTGGCGAAGTGGCTTCATTTGTCAGGAGTCAGAGTCTCTCTCTACCTCGACGATTGGCTCATAAGAGCACAATCAAAACAGCAATGTCTGGAGGACACGAACATCACATTGGAGTTAACTCAGCAACTGGGTCTGATGGTAAACCTGAAAAAGTCACGGTTGATCCCCTCTCAGGAGCTAGTTTATTTGGGGATTCTGATATCCTCAGTGACTTTTCGGGCTTTTCCGTCACCCGAAAGGCAGACCATGTGCCGGCGGAAAGTGCAAGAATTCCTATTGAAAGACCAATGCTCAGCGAGAGAGTGGATGAGCCTGCTGGGGACACTCTCTTCGTTAGAGCGGTTCATTTCACTAGGGAGACTTCACATGAGGCCCTTACAGTTCTTTCTGAACGAAGTCTGGACAAGAAGATCGCAACCAGATTCCTTCCGGTTTCCAATTCCTTCAAAGATAAAGGAGGAATTAAAGTGGTGGCTAGTTCCGGAGAGGCTGTCAGAGGGTACGTCACTCCAGCAGAGGAACCCAGACCGGATATTATTTTCGACGCATCAGACGCAGGCTGGGGAGCGACGCTGGGCCCTCGGGAGGAGTCAGGCCTTTGGAACGAAGAAGAAAAGGCATGGCACATAAACAGGCAGGAAGGAACTGATGGCGATCTTCTTGGCTCTGAAAGCGTTCAGACCGTGGATCAGCGGCAAAGTGGTGCAGATCAACGCGGACAATACCACAGCTCTGGCATATATACGCAAACAAGGAGGAACCCACTCGTTGTCCCTCTGCAACCTGGCGAAGGAGATTCTTCTGTGGTCGCAGAGAGAAAACGTCACCCTGCTCACCAGGTTCATTCAAGGAGAGAAGAACGTCAGAGCGGATCTGTTGAGCAGGGACGGACAAGTGCTTTCCACGGAAGGGGTGGATGGTTGCATCTTCAAGTATGCCAGAGACTGGGTGGAAGCTCTGGGGCACCCCAGTAGTGGATCTGTTTCGCTACCGCAGCGACGAAGAGGTTACCGAACTATTGTTCTCCAATCCCGGACCCTCTTGCAGTCGCAGTCGATGCCTTCCTACTAGATTGGACGGGGCTAGATGCGTACGCGTTTCCCCCATTCAAGATTTTAGGAAAGGTAATGAAAAAATTCAGGGAAAGTCGAGGAACAAGGCTGACTCTGATAGCCCCATACTGGCCGGCCCAAACGTGGTTCACAGAGGTACTGGAATGGACAGTAGATTCTCCGAGAAGTCTACCTACGAGAGTAGATCTTCTCAGACAACCCCACTTCGACAGGTTCCACAAGAACACCCTCGCTCTGGGTCTGACTGCGTTCAGACTATCGAAAGACTTGTCAGAGCGAGGGGATTTTCTAGAGAAGCAGCGAAGGCAGTTGCAAGAGCAAGAAGGCCATCGACTATCAAAGTGTACCAGTCGAAGTGGGAGAACTTCCGTAAATGGTGTAAGAATCGGAAGATTTCTTCATCCAGTACCTCTGTGACACAAATTGCAGATTTCCTTCTATACCTGAAGAAGGAACTAGGATTGGCTAATCAGACAATTAAAGGCTATAAGTGTATGTTGTCTGCAGTGTTTTAGACACAGAGGTTTTAAACCTGTCCAACGACGCAGTATCTTAGCGATCTTCTCAGATCGTTCTATACAAAGAAGGATCGACGTTGCAGGACGCCTTCTTGGAATCTGGATGTCGTTCTCAAATTCTTGGAGACGGATAGGTTCGAACCTATGGGCAGTTCACCTTTGCGAGAGCTAACGAAGAAAACTATTTTCTTAGTAGCCTTAGCTACAGCTAAAAGGATTAGCGAGCTGCAAGCTATTGACAAGCAAGTAGGTTGGAAGCACAACAAAGCAGTTTGTTCTTTTCAACAGGAGTTCTTAGCAAAGAATGAGAATCCTTCGCATCCGTGGCCAAGGTCATTTGAGATTGAAGGACTGGCTGATCTAGTAGGTCAAGAACAAGAAAGGGTTCTGTGCCCAGTAAGAGCCTTGCGGTTTTACGTGGAAAGAACAAGAAGCATTAGGGGAACGTCATGTTCTCTGTGGTGCTCTGTTAAAGATCCTACTAGACCTATGTCTAAAAACGCAATGGCTTTCTTTGTAAGAGAAGTCATTAAAGAAGCTCATTTGCTTTGTCAGGAAGAATGCTTTGGTTTGATTAAAGTTAAAGCTCATGAGGTGAGAGCAGTAGCGACGTCCTTAGCATTCAGGAAAAATTTAGCCCTCAAGGACATTATAGACTCGACGTATTGGAGGACAAACTCTGTGTTTGCCTCTCATTACCTTAGAGACGTGAAGACAACTTTTGATAATTGTCAAACGTTAGGCCCGTATGTATCCTCAGGTACAGTACTGGGCAAAGGAGTTTCCACCCCATAACCTAATAACATGCTAGGTTTTATTTTAATTAGGTTATAGTGTTTTTTATGGTTGTCGAGGTTAATACCAGCTCAGTTTTTTGGTTAGTGGTGTTTATTATATGTGTGTGTGGTTCAGGTGACTAACTTTCCTAGCATGAATGCCCGTGGTAAATGAGGGCTAGGGTTCTCTGTCAGCAGATTGTCACGTCCAGTTGTCAGACCCTTGTTGTTAGCTTTCTCAACAACAGGTCACGTCCTAGTTGAGAGCTACTAAGGTTTAGCAGGCTAGAGGCAGGACCTACGAAGTCAGCTACCTTAGCAGGTAAGGAACTTAATACATAGTTCTAAAAATTTAGTTAATTTTTGAATTATGACGATGTTGCTGTCTATGACCCACCTCCAAATGTGTCAATCAGCTATATATATACCTGCCAGGTAAGTGTCATGCATAAAAATGATATTGTTATGATACAATAAAGTTTTATGCATACTTACCTGGCAGGTATATATAATTAAATTCCCACCCTCCTCCCCTCAGGAGACAGGGTTTTCAGATAAAATCTGAGGAAAACGGGAATAGTTCCAAGTACCAGCGCCACGGGAGCGGGGTGGCCATCACCTGAACTACCAGTGTACTAGCGGTTGCCGCGAGTTTTGAAATTCTGCCAGTGCGTCAAGAGGATAAGCTATATATATACCTGCCAGGTAAGTATGCATAAAACTTTATTGTATCATAACAATATCATTTTATTGGAGGAACATGAATTGAATACATTTTTCCATTTTTGTAACAATGTCTTGAAGTTGAATTAGTAGTAGTGCCTAGTAGAGTTAGTGATAGTGTAATCTTTGTGGTGTTTTTATCGAGCTTTACGTTTGTTTACCTAAGTAGTTATTTTTTGTTTACCTAAGTAGTTATTTTTTATCTTAATTTTCAATTTTGTTGTGTTTTTGTATTCCCTCCAGACTTGAGAAAACATCGTATTACAGATTCAGCATCCAAGAATCTCTCGTCTTCTAGGTTAGGGTTGGTAGGAAAATTTTGTGCTGACTTTCACTTGAGAAGATATTAAGGTATCATATCTTGCAGTTTTTTCATATTTTCAGTAAGGACTAACTCTACAACTGTCTGCCATTTAACTTGGCTTTTGAAGTATCCACTAATACCGGATGCAAGGCTCATTTCATTGCCCTTATTCATCTCTTGAATTTCTCTACATTGGTATCTTAAGTCATGACTGATCTTTAAATTTTAAAGGTTTGGCATTGCTTAACATTGTAATACTATGCTTCTGTGGCTTTGCATTCTATTTTTTTCACTAAAATAACACTGGCTTATTATGTATTTTTTCCATTAATTCCTCATAATATAAGGAAATTTTCTAACTGAAGCATCCTGTCTTAAGTTATTGATACTATCTGATTAAAGCACTGCATCTTAAGTAGTACAGTATATGAAACCATTAAAGTGGATGTAGATTATTGATTTTGGATGTGAATTTAATGACTTCTGTAAACTGTTTTTATGCTTATTAAAACAAATATGTATAGCTGTATATTTCACATAAGTGACTTACCAAACAATTACAAAGCTGTAAGCTTTTTTTATGTGGCAACCAAAAATTCAAATTATCCGGCAGTGGCAGCAGCGCTGCCATCGTTTCGTGTAGGTGATACAGGTCCTGCCCACTTTTGGGAATACCAGGTACTGCAGAGCTAACTATTGTCAATTCATTTTCTGCCGGCTATGGAGTAATATTGGTGGTTTTTGCAGTCAACTTTTTCATCGCTTCATCTTGTGATTTTTTTATCGTATTTGGTGAAGTACAATTTGTTGGTTTTTCTGGTGTAGTTGCTTCTTTAGCTTTCCCATTTAGCTAAATAAATTTTAGCTTTAGAATGCTGGGCTCTAGTTGTCTTCAGTTAAGGGGGCAAAAAATGCAAAGTCATGAAAAAATTCATGGAGCTTCATATGGCAATTGAGAATACGTATACGAAATATTTCGTCAAAATTCCTCTTACTTTTGTAGTTACAGGGTAATTAGTAAACATAACTCAATAAGCCTAAAACATTCATCCGTACAAGAAAATGCAATATTTCTTCAGTCGTAAATTTTGATAATTATTGGCAAAGAAATTGTGAGAAATGGCATCTGTAGAGATTCCGTGGCTCACAGAAGCGAGTATCTGTCTGGTAACTCTGGTTCAACCATGAATCAGTAGGAACACAGACTTCAAGTAGACTACACGTTTGAGTTTCACCTCGTGACATTTGCTTGTTTTTACGTGTTTATGTATGTTTCGGCAAGAAGTTCATCATGCCAATGAGGAAAAGACAAGGAAAACATCTCGCTAACATACAGACAAAGAAAAATCGCTCAGTCTTATTACAGAATATCGTAATATATCGCGTAGTTAGGGAAGAGAGAGGGGAGGGTTGCCTAGTAACGCCCCCTTCTTGCCTGACAGCACACATCACACTGTGCCCAAGGCTACGATCTTTGAGCAAAGAGATCTTCATTTATGATTAATAACATAGTTTTTTTTGGTTTTTAATACCCAAAATGGAAGATATGAAATTAAATTCATAATAATCATGATTTATTACATTGTCTTTGTAAAAAGAGTACACCTTCGAGTTTCACCTCTGACATTCTCTTGCATTTAAGTTTGTTTATCTTTGTTTTGGCAAGAATGTCATCATGCCAAAGAGGAAAATACAAGGAAAACATCTCGCTAACATACAGAAGAAAATTCGCTGTAATAAGCCGACTTAGTGAAGGGGAGAGAGGGGGTTACGTAGGAAGGAGTGCCCCATCTTGCCTCAAGCAGTGCCCCAGGCTACGATATATGAGCAAAGGGATCATCATTTATGATTAAATTATGATAAATAAAATATTTTTGGTTTATTAATACACAAAAAGAAAATATACATTCATAATAATCCTTATTTATTAACATTGTCTTTATTAGAAATACGAAGGAAAACTTTAAACGCCCGTATCTCAAAACTATACTTATTGACCTTCAAAATCTATCTCCTCACGTAGTTTTAAAGATATAACATTGGAATTTGGTATATAACTCAGAAAGACATTATAGAACAATCAAATAAAGCCCTTTTTTCCAATTTTGTTTCATCTTTTTTTTATAAATTTTTCTCGTGATTTATAGGGTTTATTTTTTTTACCATATTGAAAAATTCATATCTAGCAAAAAAATGACTTTTAGAAAAAAAAAACTCCATTTGATTGGAGGTCTACATCAGGTCTATATATGGTAGTAATCCCAGGTCTTAATATTAAATATCAAGGGAGGAGATAGAATTTGAAAAATGGTTATTTTCGGGATAAATTGCCCTGGCGTCACAAAACCAAAGGTCAGAGGCGAAAATCATATGCGGTTTGGAGATGTCCCAAGTCACCTTATTAAGTGGTATGAATGTCAAAGTCCTGTCGTTAAAAAACGGCATTAGCCGGCCGGGCCCCCTTAAGTTGCAAACAAGGATGGCCAAGCTATGTTATGATCTGCACTCCAAGTGAGTAAAGTGTAGGGGACAAATATGTAATAAAGACTAAACTTCCATTGAGAGTTAGGATTTAGATGAGCAAGGGTGGAAGACCTTTAAATCCCATTTAGAAAAGATGGAAAAAGATAAGAAAAGAAAAGCAGCTCTTAGAGCTGGGAGTAAGACTAGTGTAGAGACAACTCCTTTGCCTTTAGAGGCAAAGAAGCCTTCTCTTTCTTCCCCCACTTTTATCCAACATATCTCCTATTGATAGTCCTCCTACTTCATTGTCAATAACTCCAGTCCAGAAACCCATGTTTCCAATCCTAGCACCATTGCCAGCTTAGAGTCCAAAATGGGCAAGAAGTTCAAAATTTGGGCTAAATCTGTCATGGATTTAGGTTTGTCGTTTTGCATGGTTGTGGAAAAATCAAATGTTAGTGAAAAGATCAGTGTTATGTCCAAGGAGGTGGCTGTCCGTCCCCTGATTTCTCCTAGACAAAGGTGACTGTCAATGTGTCTATCTGATTGACAGCATACTGAAAGGGATCAGGGAGAGTTTTGGGATTAGCCAAGAAAGTAGAAGTGCTTATCAGCAAGCAGGCATAGAAGAGGTGACAGACAAGAACTCTCCAGGCTTTTACAAAAGACTTTTTGTAGTCCCCAGACATTGGGGGTGCTGGAGACCCATACCAGATGTAAGCGCCTTGAATCTCTATGTTCAGAAGACAAAATTTCTATTGGAAAAGCAGTCGTCTGTGATGTCTGCCCTCCAACCGGGCGACTGGATGGTGTCTCTTGACATGTAGGATGCCTATTTTCATGTCCCCATTCATCAAGAATCGAAGAGATTCCTGAGATTCGTCTTCAAAGGGAGAGTTTTTCAATTCAGAGCCCTCTGCTTCGGACTAACAATGGCTCCCCAAGTATTTACCCATATTCTTGCTCCCCTGGGAAAATGGCTACATCTGATGGGATCAATGCAGCCTTTTATTGGGACGATTGGCTCCCGAGATCCAAGTCCAGTTGTCAGTGTGTGAAGGACTTAGAAAGGACGTTAAATCTGACTCAACAATTCGGAATCCAAATTAATCTCACGAAGTTCCCAATTGTCTCCGATCAGAGGATTCCCTATTTAGGGATAGTTTCTGGACTCTAGCTTTTCGGGCTTTTCTCTCCCTGAAGAGGATAGTTGTGTTTGATACCAGTACAACAATTTGTAGTTTGCCTCTTATGCTCAGCTCTAACTGGATGAGCCTCCTTGGAACCCTTGCATCAGTGGAGAGTTTCTTAACCTTAGGCTGTCTCCACATGAGATCTCTCCAATTCTTCCTAAAATTGGAATCAGAAGACACAACCAGACTTGTTAGTTTTTCCTTTAACGAAAGAGATCAAGTCAGATCTTCGTTGATGGCTGTCAACGGAGAGACTTCAGGAGGGACTTTCGCTAGTCACGTTGAACCCCAACCTAGAGTTCTTCTCAGATGCATTGGACAGGGGATAAGGAGCTCTGGTAGGAGACAGGAGAGTCTCAGGTTTTTGGACGGAGCAAGAGAAGACCCTAAACTAAATGAAAGAGTTGAAGGCAATTCTTCTGGGTTTACAGGCGTTTGCTCCTCTAGTCGCTGGAAGAAAGAGCGATTTATGCAGACAACACCACGGCGTTATCGTATGTCCAAAAACAATGAAGGACACATACTCTCTCTCAAGAGAGTAGCGGAAGACCTCCTTCTCTGGGTGAACGAGCACAAGATCACACTTTTTCTGAGGTTCTTTCAAGGAAGAATGAATGTCTTGGCAGACGAGAAGTCATTAACAAGTTACAGTTGCATCAAAATGTGTCGATGACTCTTAACGGCCCCGTTCTGGCCCAGGAAATAACGGTTCCCTGACCTCCTGAAGCTCCTAGTGAACTTCCCTAGGCTCCTACCACATGGTCCTTGTCTTCTCAAACAACCCCACTTTGACCGATATCACCAAGGGTTGTCCGCTCTAGTCCTGACAGGATTCAGATTGTCAGGAGCTTTGTCAGAGCGAAAGGTTTTTCTCAGAGAGTGGCAGAACCTATTGCGAGTTGTAGAAGCTCTTCTTCCAAGCTCTTGCAGTCGAAGTAGAGAATTTTTAGGATGTGGTGCAGACAACATCACATCTCTTCTTCTAAGACCTTTATAACAGAAATCACAGATTTCCTGTTATTTCTGAGGGACTCAAGAAAGCTATCCACCTCTACCATTAAAGGTTATAGGTCTATGATTTCTTAAGTTTTTAAACATGGAGACCTCGACGTCTTGAACAATCAGGATATTAGTGATCTTACTGAATCTTTTGATTCCTCAAAAGTAGTGAAGCCTGGGGAAGTGGATTGGAACTTGAATGTAGTATTAAGATGGATTTCAGTCCTCAGTTCGAGCCTCTAAATCCTTCGTCCTAAGGGGATCTAAAGAAAAAGATTGTTTTTAGTCTCCTTATCTACTGCGGCAAAATGCAGGCTGATCAATAAAGAGGTTGGGTTCTCTCAGAGTAATGCAGTATGTTCTTATGTTAAAGAATTCCTAGCGAAGAACGAGGATCCATTGAATCCATGGCCTCGCTCTTTTGTGAAGAAGACCTTAACGGACATAGTGGAAGCAGAAGAGGAGGAACGTACAGTAGTACCTCGAGATACGAAAGGCTCAACTTACGAAAAACTCAAGAGATACGAAAGCCAATACGAAAAAATTTAACGGCTCTACATATGAAAAGTTTTCAAGATACGAAAGTTTTCTGAAAGTCTGAGATTCGCCCGGATAACAATTTTGAAAATCGCGCCACGTGCTGCCATCTTAGTACTAGTAGACTCACCACCATCCTCCTGCTCTCCCATTGGTTCCTGATGCTAGTCGCCAGCCATGAAATCCTTCTCTCCTATTGGCCAGCGTCCCTCCCATCATGCATCTACTATGTACAGTGGTGGCGTGGCTCGGCCACTCGGTACCAGCATTGTTAAGTATAGTCGGCACGCGGTATCTTTTCGGGATCGTCAGTGTGTACGTATTTAAAAAAAAAGTGACCAAGATCTCTCACATGGGATAAGTGATCAAGTCTATCTCATGGGATAACTGGAAACTTTGCAAGGTTGGTAGAATCTACACTCCCTGCTGAACAGAGGGTGTAGACCAATCATTTACAACATGCATACCAGTAGTACGTATAATCAAGGCACTTCAGTTTATGTTGAAGGTCAGCAGCCGAACATTCAGTACCCAAATCAGTTGCAGAGAGAGCATTTGGTTGAATAGGGTTTTGATGGACACCAGGGCCAACAGATTCATGAGGTGCAAAAATAGAAAGTTGAAATTCTGTAAAAAAAAAAAAAAAAAAAAAAACCTACGTAAAGTAAAAAAAGTAAAAAAAAAAGTTAAAAATAAAAAAATAAGAAAAAAATGGCAGAAATTAAAGCAGCTTTTCATAAAGTGCAATCATTTGTAGAAGACACCCCCCGAAAAGGCTCACACAGGAACATTGTGAAAAGTAGGCAGAAGCAATCTTCCTTGGATAGTTACGTATGTAGTACGTACGTATATTTTTTAAAGTGTACGTACGTACATATGTACAAAAAAAAAGGCAGAAATTAAAGCCGCTTTTCATAAAGTGCAATCATTTGTAGAAGACACCCCCCGAAAAGGCTCACACAGGAACATTGTGAAAAGTAGGCAGAAGCAATCTTCCTTGGATAGTTACGTATGTACGTAGCCTCACTCGAAAGGTAAGCTTCCACATTTTACGTTACAGTAATAATATTTCTTGTACACTAATATACACTTTATTTACAGGTTTTGCATTTTTATTCTTAATTTAGGTATTGAATGGTCCAAATTGTTGTAGTATTTCATTGTTTATAGGTCAATTTAGCTTTATTATGAAATTTACTGGGGTGTTTTGGAGGGCTTGGAACAGATTAGTCATTTTGCATGTAAAATGTGGTCCAAGATACGAAAACCTTATGATACGAAGGGCGCCTCGGAACGGATTAATTTCGTATCTCGAGGTACTACTGTACCTTATTTCCTGTCAGAGCCATTAGACTGGCTCTATCTGCTTAGGTAGATAGACGTTAAGAGGAAGCTTGAATCGACTCTGGTGTTCGGTGAGACCCATCCCGTCCTCTCTTTAAGAACACGATTTTGTTCTTTCTGAGGAGCATGATTTTGGAGGCTCATGCCGAAGTACAAAATCAAGCTCTTAAGGTATTGTGAAAGAGAAGGGGCATAAAATTCGCACAGTGGTGACTTTCTCTAGTATTTGGACATAATATGTCTCTAGCCTCCATCCTATAAATGACGTTCTGCAGGTCAAAATTGACTTTTTTATCACATTACCTGAAGGATATAGAGTGTGTTTGAAAATTGTTATAGGTTGGGACCGTTGTTTATAGCTGGTATGGTGTTGGGAGAGGATGCATAGGGAACCTCTTTTCCTCTACTATCTCCTCACTTGTATTTTTTAAGGTTGTTGAGTTATTGGAAAGGCTGGGGGTACAATGTACCCAGAGTACCCTCCAGTGTATTATGGTCAGGGTTGTGGTTATCATTGTTTTTTAGTGTAGGTGATGGTTCTGTGGATCGGTTGTCTAGTCTTTGCTCAGGGCAAGGGCAAAATTTTGATTTTTGTTAACCATCGGTGAACCTCCATGGTTACAAATTCCACCATTAGTAGGGATGATCCTGGCCATTACTGCCACGTCTTCTACAGGTGATGAGAGCGCCGACAAGAGGCAGTACCCACCTGCAGCTGTTCTCTCACAAGGTAAGGTACTGCAAACATTAGATAATGTGAACATATTATTGTTGTCTTTATCATAGCTGTCCATTTACCCACCTTCCTGGTAATGTGGAGCCAGCTTTGTAATTGTTTGGTAAGTCACTTGTGTGAAAATGATATTTTTATAATAAAATAAGGTTTCACATATAGTTACCAAACAATTACATAATCAGAGCCCTCCCTCCTCCCCACAGATGGATGTTGCAGCTTAATGAATTGACAATAGTCAGCTCAGCAGTACTACCTGGTATTCCCAAAAGTGGCCGGGACCTGTATCACCTACATGAACGATGGCAGTGCTGCCGCTGCCATATAATTTGAATTTTCAACTGCCAGGTAAGAAAGCTTACAGCTTTGTAATTGTTTGGTAAGCATATGTGAAACCATATTTTATTATGAAAATATAATTTTTAAGTGTATGATACATTGAATTTTGTTCATGAAGCTTACCTGTCAGATATATATATACGTAGCTGTATTCTCCAAAGTCCGACAGAATTTCAAAACTTACGACACACGCAGTGGTCGGCCAGGTGGTTAGTACCCATTCCCGCCGCTGGGAGGCGGGTATCAGGAACCATTCCCATTTTCTATTCAGATTTTCTCTGTCGCGGTAGTGTCAACAACTGTTTTCAGTACCTCCGTCTTAGGATTTTGTAAATTTTGTGATAGCGAGGTGCCAGGCATCTGGAGAGGGAAACAGATGTCCTGGCACATAATCTCAAAGAATTGGAAGCAATGAGGTTGGCTCTCCAGTTCTTCTAAGAACGAGTTGTTGACCGAGTGGTCCAGATCAACTCTGACAATTCCACAGCTCTCGTATATCGTAAGAAGTATCAAGAAACACTCTCTCGGTCCCTGTTCGAGTTAACGAGAGAGAGCCTGTGGTGAGAACAGGCACGGAACGTAACGATCCTCAAGAGGTTCGTTACAGGATTGCAGAACGTCCGTGCGGATCTTCTCGATTGACGGTAGCAATTACTGACGTCCGAGTGGACTCTTCACTTAGAAGTATGTCGAGAGTTGTGGAGACTTTAGGGGCGTCCTTTGATAGATCTCTTCGCAATGTTGAAGACGAAGAGGCTTCCTCTAGACTGCTCCCCTTTTTTCACGATCCGGGAGCGGTAACAATAGACGCCATCCTATGGGTTTGGACGGGGATGGATGTTTAGTTTCTTTTCCCCTATTCAGACTCTTAGGAGTAAGTAATAAGAGAATTTGCGGCGTCAGAGGGAGCAAGGATGACGCTGATCGCCCCATGTTGGCCGTTGAGCGACTGGGTCACAGAGGTCATGTCCTTCCTAGTGCACTTTCCAAGGACCCTTTCCGAGAAAGTCGATCTTCTCTTACAGCCCCACTTCGAGAGGTACTACAAAACTTCTCCGCTCTTAGTCTGACTGCGTTCAGACTATCGAGAAGTTGACCAGAGCGGGAGGCTTTTCAAATCAGTGGCAAGTACAATTGCCAAGGCTAGAAGAGCCTCCTTTCTTGCAGTGTACCAAGCGGAGTGGGCCGTTTTCTGGAGATTGTGCAGGAAGAATGGCTGTTCCTCCACCTCGACATCTGTGAATTAGATTGCCGTCTTCTCTTTCCGTCTGAGGAATGTGGATAAGCTGGCATTCTCGACTATTAGAGGATACAGAAGTACGTATGTTGTCGACGGTCTTTGGACTCAGAGGTTTGGATCTGTCGAACAAAGCCCTTCACGATATTTGAGGTCTTTTGAAATCTCGAAACTGTCTAAATCGAAGCTTCCGACATGGAACTTAGACTTAGTCTGGAAGTTCCTGATGTCGAAGCCTTTCGAATCTCTCCTTTCTGCAAACTTGAAGCACGTGACCAGAAAGGCTAATCTTTCTAACCGCTCTAGCTATGGCAAAGAGGGTTAGTGAGGTTTAAGCCATCAGCAGACATATTGGCTTTAGAGACATAATGCGGTGTGTTCTCTAAGCCCTTCGTTCTTGGCTAAGAATGAAAACCAGTCTAACCCTTGGCCCAGAAACTTGGATATCAAGGGGATGACACAAATTATTGGGCAAGAGCCAGAGAGAGTCCTGTGCCCTGTCAGGGCTCTCAAGTTTTATCTAGATAAGACTAAAGGAAGTCGAGGTCCTTCGGACATTCTGCGGTGTTCCGTAAAAAGACCAGACTTGCCCATGTCAAAGAACGCCCTGGCGTTCTTTTTAAAGAGCTCTTACAAAGAGGCTCATTCGTCATGTTTGGACAAGGATTTGAAATCTTTTAAACTGAATGCTCACGAGGTGAGGGCGCGGCCTCGGAGGCATTTCAAATAGAGCATGGAATAGTAACATCCTGAGTGCCGCGTTTTAGCGAAGCAACTCTGTGTTCGCTTCACACTACCTGCGAGATGTGAAGACGACATATGAGATCTGCTGCTCGCTAGGACCATACGTGTCCGCTGACACAATCTTGGGGGCAAGAAGTACCACTCTTCCTATCCTGTAGGAAATGGTTAGGAAGAGCTGTTAATTATAGTTGTTGGGTCGGCCGCCAGTGGCGGACTTCTCAATTCTTAGCTTTAGTTAAACATCCTTAACTTTGGCTAGGTTGGTCAGGTGGTGATATATATTTTACTTCTTAGCCCTCATAGTATGGTCAATATGGTCTAGTCACATTGTGGTCACGCTCCCGTTGACAGATCATCTAGAACTCACCAGCTATACAGGTCACTACCTTGCTGGAGAGACTAGTAAAGCAAAAGCCGACTTGGGTGACAGTAATCACAAAGTCAGCTATGCTAACAGGTATGGAACCAAGATGTCAATCATCTGCATGTATATGTTTCCTAAAATCCTATTCTGTCTCTCCCTACCTCCAAAGGTGGGATTCAGCTATATATATATCTGACAGGTAAGCTTCATGAACAAAACGATATTGTTATGATACAATAAAGTTTGTTCATACTTACCTGGCAGATACGTATATATAATCAAAGTGCCCACCCACCTCCCCTCAGGAGACAGTGGTAATAGAAAATCTGAATAGAAAGTGGGAATGGTTCCTGACACCCGCCTCCCAGCGGCGGGAATGGGTACTAACCACCTGGCCGACCACTGTGTGTGTTGTAAGTTTTGAAATTCTGTCGGACTTCGGAGAATACAGCTATATATATATCTGCCAGGTAAGTATGAACAAACTTTATTGTATCATAACAATATCATGTTTAGAAAGTGTTTTCAGTGATAATGGTGCACTATGTGTCTGGGAAAAACAAAACAGTATTATCTGATTTGTGTGAAGACATATACTAGTAGGAATGTAAATTAGTGTATACAGCTGTGCTAAATGATATGACAAAAATTCAAGTCAGAAATATAAAGTTTCTTTGTCTTAATAGAAAGCTACAAGAGTGCAATTGGTAGCCTTTAATTAGTTTGTGAAATGTGTTTATCTGTTTTAATTTTAAATTTTATAACATTACGGTAAATTTTAAATTTTATAACATTACGGTACATGCTATTTGTTCCATGCTCATCAATTGTTAGAATCAGAGAATTGCATTATGCATACGTATTTGCAGCAAGATTTAACAGTGATAAAGTGGATGACTCCATTTCAGCAGTTAGCATACATTTCTGATAAGTTCTTGCCAATCTATCTTGTTACAGTGGTATACACTACAAAACAGCTTTTAGTGCTGTCCATTAGTAATTAGGAATTGTGAAAGTTTCATATTTAAGGAATTTGGGATGTAAGAATAACTATTTGAAATTAAGACTAATACCTGTTAGTGAATTGTCATTCAGGTTAATGGTAGGTTAAGGGGTTATATTAAACTCTCGACAAATTTTACTTATAGCATAAGTTATGAAGTGCATCTAAATTTGTTTTGTTTTATGCAAAGATTGAAGGGTACGTGTAGTATGGGAGATTTGTGTTTTTAATTAGCAGGTAAGAGATTCTTGTGATAAACTTATATGAGGATACTTACTTTATCCTTAGTGAAATAGGTGTAAAACTGTTAAAGTTAGATATTTTTTTTTATACAATTATTGTTTAGTATATTTGCATTTGTAACTGACATTAACCAACTTAATAGGCTGCGAATTTTGCAAGTTGTGTGTAAGTGTGCACTTGGATAGGTATGTATTTAAGGTTATCTAGCATCATAATGTCAGTTATGCCATTATTATGTAGTTAAGTATGAAGTTTTAAAGTCATAACTCCAAGCTAATGTGAAAAAATAAAAAGCTTTTGGAATTATAATCTTATTTAGAACTCAGATTCTGATATGAACTTTAAAATTTCAATGGCCTAAAACACAGCATCTACCTTATAAAATATATAGGAATACTTTGTATTCCTATATATTTTATAAGGTAGAGTTGCAATTAAATTTTTCCAAATCAGTGATGTGATTGAAAAGCTCCCCATTCACATCCCAAGAATTGGTAAAATTGCCCTTCTCAGCTAAATTCATTTTCTCAATGGTGCCTAAAATTTCCATATAAATCTGTAGTACAGAGGTTACAAAGGAAAGTGTGCCTTTGATATGAATTTTCTTCCTATATTCCTCTTATAAATTCTAAATCCAATCCCATTTCTGGATCGTATATTTTCTAATGTATGTTTGAGTGAGTTCACATAATACAAGAAAGTGTCAGCTTTTTCACATTTGTTTCACGTGATATAAAGTTACTATGTTGGAATGGGAGGCAGTATTTACAATATGTAGTATGATCTTTACCTGTTTGGGATTTCAGCAATTTTCAACATTATGTAAACAGGCCTCAGATGTCCAGTTTTGCCAAATTCAGTGATTATGAAATTAAAGTAAATTTTGAAATTGTTCTGATTAATAGAGCCAATGCCCTGTCAAATAAAGCCAAGTAAAAGTCTGGTTGTAAAATAGCAACTCCATACCCTTACTCCCCCTACCTTGTTTATTCATTGTAGTGTTTCCTTACTCTGGATTAAGCCAAGTATGCATAATTTATATTGCACCTTGACTGGACTCATTTAAGTTTTTTTTTTATTTTAATGTTCATTGATGTTCTTTTTTATTATGATCACTGATTTTCCATTTTGGCTTCTGGAAACCGAGTGTGTGTGTGCGTGCACGCAAACAAATTAATTTTAAAACACACTAAAAATTAATTCATCATTTTCTGTTTTATTGTAATTAAGGATTTTCCATTTCACCACATACAGTGAACCTTGGTTTTGTACCTAATCCTTTCCAGAACATTCACAAAGTCCAAAACGTACAGAACCCAAAACAATAATTCCCATAAGGAATAATGTAAATTCAATTAATGCATTCCAGACACAAATAAAATACATTTTAAAGAGAATAAACACAGTTTTACTTACTGAAAACAAGGAGAAATAAATATAAATGACTATAATGAAGTTGATGAATAATCATTTAACATCTCTAACCTTTATGGAAGACTCTTGTTAGCATATGGAAGACTGAGAGGAGGAAAGGTTATTGTTCAGAAGAGTAATCCCCCTCCAGAAGGACTTCAAGTATCAAGGTCCTTTGTGGGGTTACTTTCCCTCTTCGTGTTTTACTGGCACTAGGACAGGTTTGAGTCACTGGACCCCTGTCGCACAACAAAATTGTCGAGAGGCATTTGTTTTTGGAGTCTCTTTAAAATTTGCCTGAAGTTAAACAACGGCATTATCAATTAAACATGTTGGAGACGTGGATTATAGCTTTGTTGGGATGATAATTCTACACAAAATTTTTTACGTCACTCCGCTTTGCAAACATGTCCTTAACCCTCTTACGCCGACTGGACGTATTTTACGTTGACATTTTTTGTCTCCCGTGTGCCGACTGGACGTATTTTACGTCGACTTACAAAAGTTTTTTTTAAAATTCGCGGAAAAATACTTATAGACCTACCAGCCTAAAAATTTTGAATCACATGCCTTGGGGGATGCTGGGAGTTCACGGATCAAGGTGTTGTTTTGTTTACAATCGTTACGCAGGCGCGCAAGCGCTAATTTCTTTCTTGCCGCACTAAAAAGTATCTGTGACACATCTCGGAAATTATTTCGTCACTTTGACATAATTTTTGTACCATTGTAAATTAGCCGTTACAAGAAGTATTATATATGAAAATGTGTGCATTTTTATGTAGAATACAACAATAAAATACTCATGATTGTAGCTTTTATCAGTTTTGAGATATTTTCATATAAATAACGATAATTGCCAAAATTTCAACCTTTGGTCAACTTTGACTCTACCAAAATGGTCGACAAACGCAATTGTGAGCTAAAAAGCTTATATTCTAGTAATATTCAAGCATTTACCTTCATTTTGCAACAAATTGGAAGTCTCTAGCACAATATTTAGATTTATGGTGAATTTATGAAAAAAATAACATTTTCTTTACGCCCGCGCGGTAACTTTTCCGAAAAAATCATACGTGCGATTATGGTAATGTTTGCACCATTTTAAATTAGCCGTTACATAAATTTTTATGTATGAAAATGTGCGCAATTTCATGTAGAATACAACAAAAAATAATTGAAGGTTGTAGCTTTTCTCATTTTCGAAATATTTGCATATAAATCACGATAAATAGAAAAAAAACCACGTTCGGTCAACTTTAACTCTACCGAAATGGTCAAAAAACGCAATTGTAAGCTAAAACTCTTACAGTCTAGTAATATTCAGTCATTTATCTTCATCTTGAAACAAATTCGAAGTCTCTAGTAGCAAAATATTTAGATTTATGGTGAATTTAAAAAAAAATCTTTCCTTCCCTCCGCGCGCGGATTCTCCGCCACAAATCTCCGAAATATGTACGTCCCATTCTCGGAATATTTGCTCCGTTTCATATTAGGCATTTCATAGAGTTTTATACATGAAAATGTGCGCAATTTCATTTAAAATAAAACGAAAAATATTTGAAGGTTGTAGCTTTTCTTATTTCCGAAATAAGTGCATATAAAAAAAATATATATAAAAAAATTCGACATTCGGTCAACTTTAACTCGTCAGATATGGTCGAAAACTGCAATTGTAAGCTAATACTCTTACAGTATAGTAATATTCAATCATTTGTCTTCATTTTGAAAGAAATTGGAAGTCTCTAGGACAATATTTAGATTTATGGTGAATTTTTGAAAAAAATATTTGTTTACGTCCGCGCGTTACGAATTCATGCATTATTTTGCGATAATATTTTCTCTGTGTTGCTTTTATCGTTTTACAATGTGTTATATATCAAAATGATTGCAATTTAGTGTACATTACAACGAAAAAAAAGTAACTTGTTACCTTTAACCGTTTTGCGCACAGCGCGATTTAAATACAATTATATATGAAATTTCGTTTTTGCGCTATCATATATCGCATTATTTATATATGATAATGATAATTTTTTTTCATTTCTGATGGTTGCATACTAAACTTCAGGCAATGACAAAAAAAGGAGCCAAAAATGAACTCTTAATCTTGAAAACTAAGGGCGCTGTGATTTTTTGAAAAAAATATTTTTTCCGCTTCCGCGCTCACTCCGAAACCCCTCAGGCACACGGGAGTCAATTTTTTATTTACCGCTCCGGCGTAAGAGGGTTAATCACTGAAGTAGGCACATTATGTATGCCTGTTCACTTTCTGAATTTTTCAAACCAGCCTCTACTGGCCTTAAATTCACTAACAGCAGCACTTGTTTAGGTATTTTCTTACTGAGATTGGCATGTAACATCCTTCAGCACTTTGCTATGAGTTCTTTCTTAAATTCTATAATATTTCTGTCCTTTCTTTTACTTGGAACTTTCTTTGGCCCTATGATAGCTTATTTAGGAGTTGCACATGAATAAAAAGGCACAAAAACAACGAACACAAAAGCAGGATGGGTCACGAGAAAACATGGGATGCTTTGTTTGGGCGCTCGATATCGGGCCTAGTCATGAGGTGGGCCCTGGAAGGAGCGTTTCTTGGTGTACGAAGTCCAAGGGTATGTGGGACCATGACTTATACCCTGACCGCTGGTGTTGACAGATTCTCTCTCAATGCTGATAATGGCATTACTGCAAGATCCACCCTTGTGCTCACCAGAACCATACCACAATCTACTGTAGCTTGTGGGACTGTGATGAAACCGTTCACCTCTTGGTTGCTTGTATCTACCACTGAAAGAAACTGGAAACCCAGCCTTCCTTGGTCATCTAGGGAAATCAAAGCCAAGAGAGAATTTACAAAGTTGCCCTAATAAATTGATGACTTCCTGAAACCAAGCAAAAGTAGGAATGGCATTATAGTCTAGACCTAACCAGGGAAAAGTTTGCTTTCTCTAGCTTGCTGTTCCTGTGCAAGCGGGAGAACCTTGCATTGGTGAACAAAAAATTGGCAAAAAGAAAACTCCCCTTAGTCTCAAACAGGTCCATAACAGGGGATGCCTACAGCCCAGTGTTTACAGCCAACCTCTGAATGTTGAGCCCTTTCCATTGTTATTAAAGTTCTTCTGTTAGTGGCTGAGCACATCCACTAAAATTTTCAGTGAATAATTACCTCCAATAAGTTGATAACTCAGGATGAGGTTACATGTGTTAATTTGACTGAATAGTACTGTAACATAAAAAGGGCAGTGCTTTTGAATATAGTAGTGTTCGCTCCTATTTAAACATAAAATCACTAATATTGTCTCTAATAGGTGTAATCTATTTGAGTACACTCTGATTGCCATTATATGGCATTAAAGTGTCAAACTCATTACTTTATATAAAAGGTCCAGTTAGCATTTAGCAATCCTGAGAAGGGAAATGCTTCAGAGTAGATATTTTTGCTGTCACCCTAGGTCAGGTGCAAAAGACTAGTATCTTCAGTGCAAAAGCCAGCATTCTGCAATACTAGAAATTCTCTTACCATTCCCAGGTCCTAGAGGTATCAGCCAAGAGAGGGTGTAATTGCTTCAAGACACTTTTATGTACTAAGGGCTCAAACAGCTTTTCAGGCAAAAACTAAACCCATCAAGGCTCCCGAAAAGGGTGATGGTGTACCAGGCACTGTAATTACATCCGACCTAAAGACCTCCTGTGGTCCTGGTCGAGTAATATGTTCCACAAAACGAAAGAAGACAAAGCACTAAAATCTTAAATAGCTGGAACTGACTGCATGTAGAGTAACTAGGAAACTAAGAATTTAATGGATTTACCTATAGAGTTGCATGGTTAGGAAATACCTCCAGCCTAATTCCAGAAGAGAAAATAACCACTTCCTCTGAAAAGATTATTATTTCAGGACAGATCCTCAATCCACACCAGACAAGCCTTACTCTAGCACATGGTGGTTATGGTGTCAACGTGAACATTGGAATGATGTGGAAACTTAGAAAACTTAAGCATATGGAAGTTTTAGAAGAACTTTCTAAACGAATGAGTTCTAGGGAAATATACTAGAGGCAATAGAAGCCAAAATCAATTCTTCCACAGCCACCAAGGTATTAATAGGGACATCCAATGTTCCTTGGATCCTCTTAACTTGATAAGTACAGTATTTTACTTCCAGTCATAAAATGAGAGATGTAAGTGTTCATAACCAACTAATATTGCTGAAAAATGCCTGCCAAATCACTCAGAAGACCTGGAAGTGGAAGGTAAAGATTAGTAATTTTCTGTTTCAAGCCATGAACATGCCTACATTCAAATTTATTACAGTTATAGAAACTTGCATAGCTAAGTATTCAAAGACCATTCTGAAGGTAGAATACTATTACTCCTGTGTGTGTAGTTGTCCCTCAGCACATTGTTCCTATTCAGAACAATGCAAGGAAATGCCACATTCCTTGCTTCTGTCCAAAGAAGGGTCTTTCCTATTCTGAGTAAAAGGAATACTAAACAGTAGTGATATCAATATCTAGTTGGATAAAAAAATATATAATGATGTCACACACTGCTTAAAGTTCCGGTGATTGCTAAGAGTTCGGGATTATAGATTTAACAGACCACCTCCAATACTGGCTAAACTCCCGAAATTCTAGATCTCCCATAATCACACCCCAGACAGCATCTAAAGGAATGGGTCCTTCTTCCCATGAGAGTCTAAACTAACATCAAATCTGATACGGGGCCACCTTTTCAACCATGTTTAGGTGACACGAAAGAATCCGGGCCTGATTCTTGCCAGGTCAAAAAACTTTCCAAAATCTTATGAACTTGATGAGAAGGCTTCTGCTTTGCTAAAAAAGAAGAAGAAAAAAAAAAAACTTATATAAGGACTGAAAACCTCTTAGAAGTGATCAGTGGTGGTAGAGCTGCAAATAAAGACAAAACTTTCTTCACAAGAAAACCCTGAACAGTGAGAATATCTGTAAATCCAAAATAAAAACCTGTGAGGGATTATTCCTTCCCCAATGCCACCTCCAAATTGGGAAAGAGGCCACTAGATAACAAAATTGTTCTGTTTCTCCAAATTAGCTTAGCAAGAAAGAAAAAATCTTAGGAGAGGCCCCCCTTTCCATGCACTGCATTAAAGTCTTGAACATTCACAAGCCAACCCAAAAGAAATGCAGCTCAAATAAAGGTTCTATTACCACAAAATCATATATTAACCTCTCCTTTCAGAAGCTCAAGCAATTACCTTCCTGCCAAAGAAAAGGTGGGAGAATAAGTCTTAGCTACCGAAAATATGCCAGATACAAGGGGAAAGACTACAAAATTCGATGGCATCAGAGCTACAGTTGACTGTACTGAACTTACTTCTGATAAGCTTCCATTGAGGGGTAAAACTCCTCTTTAATTACCGCAAACAAAACCACTTGCTCCGGCTCAAAAGGAAGACACTGATTCTTTTGGAAACTTGTCAGCTCAACCAAATGTTCTAAATTCTGATCACGAAAATCTCGCGATAATGATAACATTCCCAAACCATGGGGTAATAGGCAAAAACGAAATAGTGACCAACTGTTTACTGATAGAAACTCTTACAACTGGAAAAGGAGTCAAAATCCCTGAAACAGAATGTTGAGGCTACAAATGACAACCAACTGCCTACAGAAGAATGTTGAGACTACAAACAGCAACTACCTGCCTACTAAAATGGAAGCCAACACAATAGAGCTTTGCTGAGATTCTCTATAGGCAGGTGATAGTCGAGCAGGAGACAGGTGCACAGGTGATAGGCAGATAGGTTACCAGTGTGCTGACCTTAGGTGCAACCACAGTAGGAGCATGTTTGATAGATGCACAAGGAAAATGCACACAGGTACGAGCGGAAACAATATGAGTGCATATGAATGGCACACAGGCAATACGAGCGCAATCCATAGGTGTACAAGCCATAGGTGTACAAGCCATAGACAAGCAAGTGTTATGTGCAAAAGTCATAGGTGCACAAGCCATAGGCACACATGCTATCGTAGGTGTATGAGCAAGTGATGGACATGCATGTCATAGGTTTACTGGCAAAAGGCGCACAAGAACATGACGTTGCAGCAAAATGCACAAATTCGCACTAGACGCAAGCTACTGTTGCATCAAAACTGTAATGATGCACCATTGCCCTGTCCGATAAAAGCCACGATACATGAGAAAACTGAAAAGTCAAGGCTTCTAACTAGTATAACATACTGATACTTATAATCACCGTAAACTGCAAAAGATCCTTTGCTACAGGGGATTGAAGCAAAAAGGCAACTTTTCTTGACAAAGTAGCTTTAGTCTGTGCTTACTACCTGGCAGAAGCAGCTGAAACTTGCTTAAATACTACCAGAAAGGGTCAAAACAAGCATCGCTGCTACTAAGCTGATCTGATACAGTAAAATTAAAGAGGGAAAAACAGGGAGACTTTTCTTATTCTTACCAAAGCGATCCTATCAGAGAATGTATTCTGGTGCTAGAACTGGCACCCTAATGCCGGACTTGGCACTATATAATGGAGAAGTAAGGTTCATTAGAAAAAATGGTTTTAAAGGTGTAACAGGAGGAGGAAAACCTTACATGGGCACTATGGAACAATTGTAAGGAGAGACTGGAAAGTATGATAGTAGAAAGAGATTGTGTGCAGAGGTACAGAAAAAGGAATAAAAGTAGCTCCAGCTAGGGTCCAAAGGGATGCTGCAAAGAACCTCAAGTGTAGCCTACAGTGTGCTGCATGAGGTACACTGATGCCACTACCCCTCTAAGGGAGAGAGAAAATGAAGTTATCCAAATGTAACTGGTTTGTAGAGAAGATAGAATTCTTGGGGCATAAGGTGAGTGAGGCTGGATTGAGAGAGGGTGATGAGTTCATAAAGAAGGTACAGGAGTGTCCAAAGCTGAAAACAGAGAGAGAGAGCTGAGAAGATATTTAGGATTCATAGAATTTGGAAGGAAGTTTATGAGAGATTGTTCAGCAACATTGAAACCATGAATTGAATTGACTACTAATTGTGAAACGGTAATGTTTTTAAATGAGATTAAATGAAAATTTTCATGATAAAATTAATTACTTGGATGCTTACCTACTGTTAAAATGAGTTTATATTGTTGCACATTAGGTGCGATCGGCATTCGGTATTCAAATTATATAACAAAATAACGTTTGCCTAACCTGTTAGGAATGTCTGCAATCACTTGTTGCCCACCAGGTGTTGTTAGAATTTTGACATTGTTGTCAGGGTTCCTCATGACCACCCACTGAGGTGTGGGGAGACTGGGTGGGTTTCCTCTTTAACAGTAGGTAAGTTTCCGAGTCACTTTATCATGAAAATTTTATTTATTTGGAATGAATCTAGCTAACTATCACATTGAATGAGGATGGTGGGTTAGTGCAGCCACAGAAACAATGTTCAGCCAAGCGAACTAAAAGCTTTTAATGAAGGGAAAAAAACTTCTCAACATTCCTGCCTCTTGTGTGACCCTTACTGGTTTTACAGTTTCAAATCCAATGAAATGTTTGTTTGCCACATTTTATTGGATTTGAAGCTGTAAAACTTTTTAAAAAAATTGTTTAATACAAATGTATCTTTCACATATAGTAATAAGGTAAAAACATGCTTATAAAAAATAGCCCCCGAAAAAACAGCAATATTGTATACAAAATTACATGTATGGATTGCGATTACTTTACTTAGGTCAGACCAGTAAAGAATTGAATACCAGATTAAAAGAACACAAATACTCAGAGAAATAATGCTTTATTTTTATATTTGAGTGAAAAGTCCCACAGAATACATTGGACGCAAAGCCAAATATTGTCACGTAATGAAACTATATCAAAGAACTTGTTAGAATCTCTTTTGATTCAGTTAACCTGGGTG
This sequence comes from Macrobrachium nipponense, assembly GCF_015104395.2. Lineage (NCBI taxonomy): Eukaryota > Metazoa > Arthropoda > Malacostraca > Decapoda > Palaemonidae > Macrobrachium > Macrobrachium nipponense. The sequence continues at coordinate 31,846,666 of NC_087216.1, forward strand.
AATAATTTTAATGTAAGTCAAGGATTATTTTCTTTTGACCCGGTCATGAAACATATTCCTGAAGGAATTGAAAGATAGAAAAAAAGAGGATTACCAATAAGTAGATTTCCATTTTAATCTGTTGACCATTCTGTGACCTCCCAATCTCTATATTCTATCTTTAGTTGCTGTTCCCATGCCTTGGTAGTAAGGCAAAAGTACTTAGCATCCCCAGTGTTTCAGTTTTCCTTCGTGGTTGTAACTTGTTCTTATATATGTATATGTATATATAGTGTATATATATAATATATATATATATATATCTATATATATATATATATATATATATATATATATATATATATATATATAATCATAATAATCATAATAATCATAATCATAATAATAATTAATAATAATAATAATAATAATAATATTAATAATAATAATAATAATATAATATAATAATAATAATAACTGAAGTAGCTCCAGGACTCATGCAGAAGAGTGTGATCCTAGAAACGGCACACATAGTAAGAAAAGTGATGGACTCCTAAGGAGGTAGGATGCAACCTGGAACCCCACACTATAAATACACCCAGTCGAATTGGAGGACTGTGAGAGCAAAAAAAAAAAAAAAAAAAAGAAAAAAGAAAGAAAAATAATAATAATAATAATAATAATAATAGCAGAGGTTAATATCAGGAGAGGATCTTCCAGAGCGACTCACTGTCCCCACTCCTCTTCGTAGTGTAGCCATGATTCCCATGACAAAAGTACTAACAGAAGATGGATGCCGGGTACCAACTCAAGAAAAGAGCAACAGAATCAACCATCTGATGTTCATGGACGACATCAAGCTGTATGGTAAGAGCATCAAGGAAATAGATACCCTAATCCAGACTGTAAGAATTGTATCTGGGGACATCAGGATGGAGTTTGGAATAGAAAAATGCGCCTTAGTCAACATACAAAGGCAAAGTAACGAGAACTGAAGGATAAAGCTACCAGATGGGAGCAACATCAAACACATGATGAGACAGGATACAAATACCTGGGAATAATGGAAGGAGGGGATATAAAACACCAAGAGATGAAGACACGATCAGGAAAGAATATATGCAGAGACTCAAGGCGATACTCAAGTCAAAACTCAATGCCGGAAATATGATAAAAGCCATAAACACATGGGCAGTGCCAGTAATCAGATACAGCGCAGGAATAGTGGAATGGACGAAGGCAGAACTCCGCAGCATAGATAAGAAAACCAGGAAACATTGACAATACACAAAGCACTACACCCAAGAGCAAATACGGACAGACTATACATAACACGAAAGGAAGGAGGGAGAGGACTTACTAATTATAGAGGACTGCATCAACATCGAAAACAGAGCACTGGGGCAATATCTGAAAACCAGTGCAAGAACGAGTGGCTAAAGAATGCATGGGAAGAAGGACTAATAAAAGTAGACGAAGACCCAGAAATATACAGAGACAGGAGAATGACAGACAGAACAGAGGACTGGCACAACAAACCAATGCATGGACAATACATGAGACAGACTAAAGAACTAGCCAGCGAAAATAGAAATAAGAAGAATATGGGATATGCCAGTGGAAAGCGTACCCATAATCATAGGAGCACTAGGCACGATCCCAAGATCCCTGGTGAAAAGGAATCTAGAAAACTAGACGCTGAAGTAGCTCCAGGACTCATGCAGAAGAGTGTGATCCTAAAAATGGCGCACATAGTAAGAAAAGTGATGGACTCCTAAGGAGGCAGGATGCAACCTGGAGCCCCACACTATAAATACCACCCAGTCGAATTGGAGGACTGTGATAGAGCAAAAAAAAAAAAAAAGAAAATAATAATATAATAATAATTAAAATAATAATAAAAGGAGCCCATAAAAATGCCAAAATATAGAAAGTAAGTACCTCCTATATATAAACAATCTCTGAAGTATAGTACTTAATTTTTATGTTTTGGTGTTTTTATGGGTTCCTTTTATTGGATGGAATTCTGTTGTAACAACATTTTTACCAGTCATATATGTGTGTGTGTGTGTGTGTGTGTAAGTATATATTTATAACTAAATTAGGAAAATATGGAATGCGATGTATATATAAATGAAGACAAAAGTCACAAAGGAAAGTGAAACAATGGAGTACTGCTGCAAGGCCTTTTGACTTTCAGTCCTTTACTAAGCAGACTGTTATAGATATGAAAATAAGTTTATAAAGAAAGCTCATATAAATGATAGAGAAGGATTATAAAGGAAAATATGTACCTGGAATTCAACACAGCTGAAGAATTAGTAGACCTAATTCTCATAGAAAAATACAGTGAATAGGGAAATTTTCTGTAAATAAGGGGGGTTATTATGTTCCAGAGAGAAATCTGCGAATCCGGAGTGCGTGAATACGGGGGTTCACTGTAATTTGTAGTAAAGTCAGTGAATTTATCTTTAAGGTCACTCTTAAAGATTTTACTAATACAAGGGTCCAAATAATGTAATTTTATTTGTAGCTCTGACTTGTATTATTTGGACCTTTATATTAGTAAAATGTTTAAGAAGACCTTAAAGATAAAATCAGTGACTGAATTGCAAATTAATTACCATATAGATATTTTTTATGTAGCTGTATGATTAATATATTTTTTGTGAAAATGTTCACGTTGCAAAACTCATTATTGTTCACCAAAATGAGATTTATTGAAATATAATTTTATAAAAAAAAATTTGGTTGTCAGTCACCTCCCTGTATAATCTTTTAACCGTCTTGTTCCTGCTTCCAAGCAGTTGGGCTTAATTCTTTGTAAACCTCTTAAATTGTACCCCCGTTTTGGGTAGGTCCACTAATTCTTCAGCTGTGTTGGATTTCAGGTACATCTTTTCCTTTATAATCCATATCTATTTATATGAGCTTTCTTTGTAAACTTATTTTCATATTTATATCAGTTTGCTTAGTAAAGGACGAGAAGTCAAAAGGCCTTGCTGTGGTACTCCATTGTTTGACCTTCCTTGTTGATTTTGTTATATATATATATATATATATATATATATTATATAATATAATATATATATATATATATATATATATATATATATATATAATATATTAGTATACTTATCTTATTTTTATGTATATTTTATTCATTGATAGTGTATTATTTTATACATATGTATAATGTGATATATAATATATATATATATATATATATATAATATATATATATATATATATATATATATATATATATATATAAGCGAATACCACGGGAAAATAATAGGCGGAAACCGGATTTTCTGCCTATTACATTCCTGTGATATTTGCTTATTTAATGAAGCCACGTGCATCTACTGTGATTTTTCAAGCATATATATAGTATATATATATATATATATAGTATATATATATATATATATATATATATATATATAAAATATAATATATAAAGAAATGTACAAAATATTATTTTTCCTTGATCTGTGTACTGACATTATTTTTGTCAATTTTGATTAAATAGGTCAAATATAACATTTCACTTGAAAGTTATGGGATTGTTTATACTTTCAGTTTCATATATATATATATATATATATATATATATATATATATATATATAGATAGATAGATATAAGTGTTTGTGTGTGTGTAAATTTATGTATGTACATACACGTGTGTTTGTGTATATACTGTATCTAGAATTACCTGAACACAGTATATATACAACAGACGTATTACTGGAAGAAATGAAGCTCCAGTTGAAATCTTAACCAGTTTATCTAAAATTTTTAAGACATTTTCAAGAGGATTATTGCAAGTGGTAGAAAAGTATATCTTAGTTTAACCATACCACAGAGCCGATTAACAGCTCTCCTAGGGCTGGCCCGAAGGATTAGATCATTATACGTGGCTAGGAACCAATTGGTTACGTAGCAACGGGACCTACAGCTTATTGTGGGATCAAAACACATTATATCGAGAGATGAATTTCTAATCACCAGAAATACTTTCCTCCGATTCCAAGTTGGCAGAGCGGGGAATCGAACTCGCGACTGCTGAATCTGTTGGCAAGCGGTAGAAACTTGCAATATGTATGTTAAGATGGCAGTGAAAACGGAGATACAGAAGGTTCAAGAATATCTCGCCCTGAGAGATGAAAGGAGGAGTCATAGTAATTTTCTGGGCAGATGGGTTCGCTCCTTTGCTATTAAACCCAGACAAAAACCCATACCTTTTTACGTGGTACCTTTGAAGTAAGTGGATGAAAATCAGTCCCAAACAGCTGATCATATTCTTACAAAGACTTCGTTTTGTAGACCTATATTTGATTATATGTCTCTCTCCATCATTGTAGAACTTAAAGGTAGTGCAGCTCTTTGGAGAACAGTAATATCATCACAACAAGTAACTTAGAAATCTGCCGACAGTGCTCAAGGATGGGAATATTAAATCCATTATACAAGTTCTGTGGCTATTTGTATATACTGGAAAATAACTGGGAAAAAGAGTAAAACGTCACAAAGAATAAGACATGCGTAGAACAGTGCAATTTTTCTTTCATGTTAGTGAAAACACTAATGCTGCCAATAGGACAAATAAGCGCCTCTGTGGTTTGGTTGGTTTGGTGTTTGTTTCTCACCTCGGTGGTCGCGGGTTCGATTCTCGGCCATTCCATTGAGGAGTGAGAGATGTGTATTTCTGGTGATAGAAGTTCACTCTCGACGTGGTTCGGAAGTCACGTAAAGCCATTGGTCCCGTTGCTGAATAACCACTGGTTCCATGCAACGTAAAAACACCATGCAAACAAACAAACCAATAGGACAAATATTAAAACGCTGTTATATTCTAACAGTACGTTCTACAGACTATGAAAATCATCTTACGAAAGTATAAGCTTTGCGTTTATGACGACTGCTCATTTGTCCAGTCAGGTGGGAATATTTTTTTTTCAAACTTCTGGGTGGTCCATTATACTGTCGCTCCGTCATAAATAATGTATATTTTTACATTATTTATGTCAGGCCTCCTGAGTGTCCTAAAAAAAATGACGAGACCAGTCAAAATATGTGTATGTGTGTTTGTATATATATATATATTTTTTATATATATATATATATGTGTGTGTGTATATATATATATATATATATATATATATATATATATATATATATATATATATATATATATATATATAAAAAAGACAAAATACCACAGGAAAATGATAGACAGAAAATCCAAGCGCTTCATCTTTATCAAGACATCGTTCCTCGACAATGTCTTAGTAAAGACAAAGCGCTTGGATTTCTGCCTATCATTTTCCTGTGGTATTCGCTTATTTAATGAAGTCACGTGTATCTACTGTGATATTTAAGCATATATATATATATATATATATATATATATATATATATATATATATATAATTCGTGTGGAGTGGCATAGCCTATAATTATATACAACAGTTATGTCGATGGAAATTTAAAGATTTCCTTATTCATATTTATTTTCCTACATTTCGTAATTTTCATTTATTCATACATCTTCAAGGGCTCTAAAATAGATAAAAACAACGCATAATTAGCGACAAACTTTAAAAAAAAAATTCACTTAAAAAATATACATTATAATTCCCAAAGTAAGACAACGTCCACCAGAGTAAAAGAGACATTAGTGGAAGGAAACAAAAAATAAAATAAAAAGGGAAAAATACACCTCGAGACGAGAAAAGGGGAGCGGCCGTTGGCGACTTGTTTAATTGGGGAACTAGTTGTATGATCAACCAGGACTCCAAAAGCGCCTCAGTGGCGTGGTCGGTATGGTGTTGGCGTTCCACCTCGGTGGCCGCGAGGAGTCAGAGATGTGTATTTCTGGCTGCTGGTGATAGAAGTTCACTGTCGACGTGGTTCGGAAGTCACGTAAAGCCGTTGGTCCCGTTGCTGAATAACCACTGGTTCCATGCAAAGTATAAACACCATACAAACAAACAAACAAACTAGGACTAAAATGGGTCATTCTTGTGTGCTGGGTGTTTGTCCGATGGTTTTAAAAATAAAAAATATTTTCAACGTCTGCTTTGCAGCTTCTAGCGTGAGATCTTATATTCGGATGTTCCGGGTTCGTGAGTCTGCTGTTGCCTGTCCGGAAAGTTGGAAACTGACCCTTCTGTGACAGTCGATGCGTAGTACCTTAAGGAGCCTCCGTGTGGATCCAACATAAGTCCCCGAGTTACACCTGGGACAAGTTAATATATTTTTGCACCGCACAAGATGACATGAAAGGGCACAGCCGATCCTTGAACTGAAACAGAAAGCGGAAGGCCAAGGGATTTTTCGGAATCAGGTGAACTTTTGCAACAGGAAAATGTTCTTGAATTACCCGAGTAAATTTTCTTGTGAAAGAACTATCACAGACATGGGGGAAGCTGGCATAAAACTCCAATTTTGGTACAGCAGGATATTTTACTGGCGGGGAGAAGAATTAATTGTTTAGCAATTATTGGCAAATCTTGCTGACAAAATTAGCAGGAAAAAAGTTATTTTCAAAATAATTTGCTAAAAATATGTATGCCAGCTTCCCCTGTGTCTGATAGTTCTTTCAAAAGAAATGTACTCGGGTAATACAAGAGAATTTTCCTGCTACAAAAGTTAGGGTGGATGCTGGCACAAAGCCAGCTTAATCCCACCCAACTAACCGGAGCAGGAAAACATTGAATTTTTCACTTCTCTGATGATGAAAGGATTTGACAAAAGCTGAAGGCCAAATTTCATGTTATATGGAAAGAGACGTCTATCCGAGTCACTCCCAGTACGGAACAGGATGTCATCATCGCGAGATTTTCTTTCGATGGTTTTTTGGTTTGTGTCATACATACCACTAACATTTAAGTGATTTCCTATTTCTACAGACTATTGTCTTTGACTTTTCTTCCTCTTTGTCCTTCGCTTTTCCTTTGAAGTGGTAAGGACAACGTCTTTCCGCTATTTTCGTTCCTTGCTAAATCCTGTTGTCCATACATGAATTATATATCGGCGGAAAGGCCAGAGAGTTCTACACACGGTGATGTACAATAGAATTGAGCAAGGTGTTACAGTGGAACGAAAATAGCGGAAAGACGTTGTCCTTACAAAGTCTATTTGAAAGATGATGATCTTACTGTCGGAATGTAGTCATATTAAATGTGCAAACGCGGTATAGATTGGAGAGCATCGAACCTATGGAATATTGCTGTGAACACATGCTCTGACAGATTTACCCCCCCCCCTCTCTCTCTCTCTCTCTCTCTCTCTCTCTCTCTCTCTCTCTCTCTCTCTCTCTCTCTCCTTAGCAACTCTGTCTATCGGCACCCAATGAGACTCGGCCGGTCTCGGTGGGGTCGGGGTTCATTCGGGGGGGGGGAGGCTTAAGCAAGGAGGTTAGTTAAGGTAAAGTTCCTCCCTCCGACAACCCTGCTATGCTCGTCCTGCGGTATAGTATGGGTAGTGTATCCCCTCTCTACTGCTCCCCCTCCACCCCCATCTCATCTGCCATGCACGCAGCAGCCGCGCACTATTAGTTGGGCATCAGCTTATCCCCCATCTCTTATATACTCCGTTCCCGAATGCCTCCTCCATCCTCGGTATCATGCCGCCCCTATGCCCAGATCCCTCGCGGGTCTGAGGCTGCAATCTGCGGAAAATGTTCGCTCTCTGATACCCCTGGGCATTTGCCCTCTGCGAAAAAAAGTGGATGAGGTCAAGTTCGTTTGTGGTGGGAGATTTGCTTGAGTTTGCGATGCTCAGAATGTTATAGCTATTATGATTTGGTGTTTTTTTTTCCATTTATATACTGCAGTACGTGGATTATTATCGTCTGCAGCAGTGTTAGTAGCAGCAAAAATGAATGTCGATACCGAGTCAGAATGAAGGAAAAAGGGGAAGAATAGAGGGGCATGTTGATCAAGAGAGACTTCGCAGAAGAGATTATCAGGCAGATCATGTAGTTTGAGGCATTCGGGGTTGAAGTTTGTAGCGCTGCCTCCCTTCTCCTCACCTCCTTTTTTTTTTTTTTTCTTTCTTCTCTCTTCCCGCCCCCCTCCCTTCCCCCGCCGCTACTGCTCAGCCTTCTCGTCGCGTCAAGTGTGTGTGTGTGTGTGTGTGAGGGGCATTTGGGGAGGCGATTGCAGGATTTTCTTTTCGCAGTCGCTCTGCCTCTTTTTATGATCGCAGGACTTTGATTGCATTTTAATTTTCCCTTCTGCTTTCCCCGTTCTTCTGCCATACTTGAAAGAAGCGCAAAATGAGTGACGTAAGAGGCGACGTGTTGCCAACTTGATGCTCCCCATCTTTGGATGCCCGGATCTTCTTCTTCTTAACTGACTGCCTTCTTGCTGGTCTTTGGGGCAGAGTTGAAAGGAGAGTCTAGAGTAGAGAGACTTATAGTAGTAGTCAGTGGCTCTCTTACCCGTGCCTCGCACGCTTGTTGCTCTGCTCTTGGACTGTATGCCAGTTCTTAGTGATTCCGTTTCATGGCTGTGGCGACAATTACCATTATATGGAAAGCAAAGGGCGCATTTGCAGTTCATCGAACGGTCTTTCAGTTATTATGATTGTTGTTTTCATTTAAAACTTAAATTTCTGTGTGCGTTTTTCAAGGCGTCTGGAAAATGATGATTGTTATTGTCGCACTGGAAATGCATCATATTGTCATGATATCACTGGAAACAAACATGACCGTCTCTATCATCTGGAAGGATTATCCACGAAACACAATTAAGAAAATGCAAATGCCAATTGGATCAAAGCGCCTTCATAAATGAGAAGTGTTGATAAAATCTCTTGTCATTGTTTTTGCTGGACTGGAAGCAGGTTTTATATTTTCAATAAGCACACATTTCCATAAAAAATACACCTATGCATCCACACTCTAAAAAAACAGTATTATGCAGTGTTCCTTAATTTGTTTATTTCTATGATATTGAACGAGAGAGAGAGAGAGAGAGAGAGAGAGAGAGAGAGAGAGAGAGAGAGAGAGAGAGGCGGTAGGTGTTGTATTGAATCGTAATCATGGACTTATCAAATAAAGTCGTACAGTCATTGAACCTTTATGCAATTAGCGTGTCTCAGTACTTGTGTGTGTGTGTGTATGCATACTTAGTTTACACGCACCTTTTACTTATTATTATTATTATTCAGAAAATGAAATATTTTCATATGGAACAGAGGTCATTGACTTGAAATTCAAGCTTCCAAAGAATACGGTGTTCATTAGGAAGAAGTAAGACGAGGTAAAGGGAAACACACAAAAAAAGAGACCCCACTTACTAAAAAAAAAAAGGGGGGGGGGAAACTTAATAAACTGACAAATAGATAAGAATGTATTAAAATACAAAGAGAATTGTAATTATTAGGTTAGTAACGTATTGCACCTTCTCAATTGCATTTCAAGTTGAATGAGAAAAGAGCCGGAGGCAGCTTGAGAGAACTTTGAGGTTGATGTCGTTGCAAAGGTTGAGAGAGAGAGAGGGAAAGGGGGGGGGGGGGTGAGGTGGTTGTGCTTGGGCTGTGACATATCCTGGTTTCCAGGGCTTTCCCCAATCTGGGGCTGAAGTTCCTTTGCGTGACTGAAGAGTCTAATGAACTTTCATTTCGTTTTCTATTTTCTAGACTGTCGAAGGGTGCCTTGAAACTTGAAGTTTATGCGGCTTAGTCCATTGGAACCTACAATCGTCAATAATAATAATAATTGTAATAATAATACTACTAATAATAATGGGATTAATGAAGAAACAGGGCAACAGTGTACTGTAGTTAGTCCGGGTTGCTTATTTTTGAGAAGCCTTGACTAATTGAAAGTAAATGGAATGGAATGTACGATATCTGTAAGTTTAGGTGGGGAGGTAGAAAAAAAGTAAGATATGAGTAGGTAGGGAGGTAGAAAAAGGGCGAGATGAGAGTAGGTAGGGAGGCAGAAAAGGGATAAGATGAGATTAGTTAGGGAAGAGAAAAAGGGCAAGATGAGATTAGGTAGAGAGGTAGAAAAAAGGTAAGATGAGATTTAAGTAGGGAGGTAGAAAAAGGGCAAGATGAGTGAGTGTAGGTAGTGAGATAGAAGAAAGGCAAGATGAGATTAGGTAGGGAGGTAGAAAAAGGGTAAGATGGTTAGTGGTTGGACTGCAGTCTGCCAGATCCATAAGGTCTATGAATATAGCAGACAAGGGGAGGAGTGAATGGAAAATACGGGAAGTTGGACTTTGGAGTCCTGGCGAAGAAATTTTACCCTCAGAATCCTGAGCTAGGAATCCTGAAAGGGCCAGACAGAAAAGTGTACGTAGGAGTAGACCGATGATTCTAATTTATTGTACCAGTGATGATAATACGACGGGAATATCGTTCCATATTGATATTGCTTGTATATATCGAAAGACTTGTTGGAATAGAATTATTGAAAATATGCGTAAAGTCAGTCATTTGCAAAATAGTATTAAGAATAATAGAAACATGCAAAGAAAAGTCACCTCATATTTAGATATTATTAAAAATAACTAAGGCTCGAGAGAATTGGGTCATCAAAAATAGTTATATATTAAATTTAGATGAATAAAGGAAGGTATTCGTAAATTGTGTAAAATATGAGAAAGCTTTTGGCAGTCGATTGGGTAAAACTACCTGTCATGAATCGATGAGCACAATGTAGATTTCTCGTGTATAAGTTAGTGAGTTTGAAAGAAGCGACTATTTTAATGTCAGATGGACAATCTTTTTAAATGGGAAGAAGAGTGAGAAAATGGTGTTTATGCTTACTATCACTATTTTTTTTCGCGGCCATTCCATTGAGGAGTGAGAGATTTCTGGTGATAGAAGTTTACTCTCGACGTGGTTCGGATGTCACGTAAAGCCGTTGGTTCCGTTGCTGAATAACCGCTGGTTCCATGCAACGTAAAAACACCATACAAACAAACGTTATTTTTTTTTAGTATTTGATAAAAGGCCGAAGGTTTGATGAATTAATGGAAAGTATCGGATAGTGACTACAATTAGTTTAGGGTTCGTTGAGGAGTATATTGCACGGAAATAAATTATGAGAAATATGTGTTAAAGGTGCTAAGGTTGTGAGGTAGAATTTTTTTTTTTTTTTACTAGTGCATCTGGATTGGTTGATATCAGATCAAGCATCCTTGCATAGGTGATTTAGAATAGAGGGGAAAAAATGTGGTCGTTTTTTGTAAAGCACCGAACCAGAGGAGTGATGGAGAAATAGTCCAGTTACAAGGCGAGAATTGCAGTGCAGAAAGTCTTGATAAAAGTGAAAAGTTTTGAAATCTGTTTTTAGAAATTGTCGCCCGTGATTAGCAGGAGCGTTGGCACTAATTAAATCAAACGGATTTAATTAAGTCATTGATTTTTTTCATTTAAAAAAAATATATTTTTTTTAAATTTTTTAGATTTTTTAAATTTTTTTAATTTGAACGCAAACAAATTGAAAAATTTGGTTTGGAGGCTAATAAAAACTTCAGCATAACTGTGCTGCATCTATTTATTTTGGTATAAAAAAATACAAGTACATACTTTAGGCCAGAACTGGAAACCTAAAAGGTGAATCAATAGTAATTCTGTCATAAAATACATTTTGAGGAAAAAAGGATTAAAAAACATCTAACAAATAAATAAATAAATAAATAAATCACTGAAGTTTTATTTTATTTTTTTAAATGAAAAAAATCACCAACCCTGATTATCAGGGAGTTGCGTGAGCACAGTTCAATGACCGTGATGGGCGCTGTCCAAGTCTCTATAGCTATGGGATAGCGGAATGGGAAATATGAAATAGCGTTTGCCTTAGTATTGTACTACTTTGATGGGAATTCCCTTCATTTGTGGATGGGACGTCCCCTGCATTTGTGGATGGGACATCCCCTGCATTATGTATTTTTCCACCACGCCTCTTCCACTCACTGGTGCTTGAGGGGACAAGTCTTCAGATCTGGGATGTGATTGGTAGCTGTGTGCCTTGTTTTAGCCATGATCAAAACCTTCACAGTCACCTACGCATCAAGTGCTTATTTCACTCTGTAGGTCGACCGACTCAACGTTATTTTTTATAATGTTTCTTCTCATTTTCCATCGCGAGCCAGTTCAACTACCATATAGGAAGCTCCTGAAGAGTGTCAGCCAACCGTCCTCTCACTCTTTCTGGAGATTTAGTTCTGTCTGTTCATGCACTTCCCTCTCGTCTCCGTCTCCTCCTTCCTCCCAGACATTTTGAAGTTTACATCATTTCACCAACTGCTTTCGTCCCTACCTTTCATATAAACCTACTTTTTCACTGTGATCGACCTTGTCACATTCCCGGAACTTCTACGCTTGTATTTTTTCACGGTCTAGACCGTGGTATTTTTCTTAGATTTCTCCCGACCCTTTTGACGCTCTTGTAATGATAATATGTTCCACCTCTTTAGTTTTCTGTGAAGGAAAGCTATTGAGATGGCTTTGTCTGTCCTTACGCACGCACTTTTTCTGTCCGCTCTCGTATCTTCAAAACTACTGATGCTAGAGGGCGGCAAATTGGTATGTTGATCACCCACCCTCCAATCATCAAAAATGTCAAATAGCACTCTTCTGGCTTCAGTAATTTTGATTTTATTCAAGGTTAAAATCAGCCATGACCGTGCCTCTTTCACAGGCCACCACGTCCGGCTGAGAATTTCATGGGCCGCGGCTCATACAGCATTCTTCCAAGATCACTGAAAGATAGATCTATTTTCGGTGGCCTTGCTTATACGCTGTACAGAAAACTCGATTGCGCCAAAGAAACTTCGTCACATATTTTACTGGTTTTGATTTCATTTGCATTCTGCCTTGACTCTTCACTGCCGCAGAGGAGTTTAAAGTGAACAGTTCTTTCACAAAACACAAACTTTGGCTTTTATAGACTTTGCTATTTTTCCCCTCTCTTTCATTTTCCACTTATATGTTTCCATGTGTCGTAATAGAATGTTTTGTTAATTCTTTGCTTCCATTTACCCTGATAACTTTACACATGCTTAGCGCCATGGTTTTGCAAGTGTGTTCAGTTATTGACTTCATTTTTAGTGGCGTATCATCTTTCTAACTTTGTATCTTCAACAAACATTTGGTACAGCCCTTACTTCTTTCCCCGCCTCGTGTTCTTGACATAAGACCTTGAGGTTACATATGTTCGTTCTCTGTCTCTCATCAATCCATCCACAAAAGTGTTGGTCACTGAGACCCTCTTTGACACCAGACCAGTCACTCTGATGTTGTTTAAAATTGATCAAGAATTGCGTTCGTCAGAAAAATGTGCTCATATCTGTATCAGTTCGGCTGTCGTTATGCTCTCGCTGTATCCAAGTATTCCAGATTCAACTTGTTCACTTGCAAAAGCTTCATGGCAAACTCTTCGTCAACAACTGTCTTTCATGCTTATAGCAACTGTGCTTCTCCCTTCGCAGTCCGTCCGTGATTGGCCATACCTTTTTATGGGCATCGTCATTTAAAGATGAGTTCGGCATTTTGGAATGTCACATGGCATATATTGAGGAGGTGGGAAACCATTCTGAGTGAATGACTGTCAGAAACAGATTTAGTAAGTTTAAGGGGCACGGGTAGCCTATATACTTGGCGTCATTCAGAAAATGTCCTCATCAAAAGTGGTGCGCTAATTACAAGCACGCTGGTATGTAAGAATCACTGCCGCAGTCAAGAGTGGTATCTTTTCGTCATTGGAATGTCCAATGATTTTTGGATAGTTACCTGGTGGCATTTATGTCTCCCTGAAAGGGTTGACCTTTAAGAAGGTAAAATGTTTGGCAAGCCGAGGTCACAAGGCTTGAACTTTATGAGCTCATGACAATTCCTTCCTCCTTGATGCTTCCCAGGTCACTTCATTTGTGTGTACCCTGCGAAAGATCTTTGTCTTGACACCGAGCTTGAAATGGTTTCAGTTTTGTGTGGATCTTGAGCTTATTAAAGGTGAATTTCTTTGAAAGGCGAATAGAGGAACAGTAGGGAAATGGCAGTGAGGAGGGAGTTTGTCTGGAATTCGAGATAATGACAAGAGATGCGGAAAATTAAATAGCTTTTTAGACAGGCCTAGCCTTGTTTTTTTCCATAGGTATATTATGCCTTTACCTGAACGTTAAAACTATATGGTTGTTTCAAGTAAGACGAAGAGACTTTTATTCATCCCCATTGCACTGTTAATGAAATCAACATATACGGGCAAGTGTTACTCAAAATGGTTTCTCTAATGCACAGCGGCATTAGGGAAACCATTGTGTGTGTGTGTGTGTGTGTGTGTGTCTTTCTCTCTTGTTGTATGTCTCTATGAATACATACATGTATGTACACATATGCACCGAAAGTGAAATATTTACACGTTACATATATTTATTTTGCGGGAAAATGATTCCATTTATGAGCTATTCATGTCAGCATTTGAAAGTGTAATAGTGGATTTTGGGAAAGGTCCTGGCGAATGTCTTGACCTCTTTGTGGTTTCCAGAAAAATAAAAAGTGTATTTGCTAATATATACCAAATCACGAAACGCTAGAAATGTTGTGGGAAATTCAGATTGTGGTTCACTGTTGATAAATGAAGTGGAAAAAATATTTGAGGGGAGAGTGGCGCAGCCTTCCTATTCTCAGATACGGTGAGATGTTTTTAATCATGTGAGTTCAGGAACGAAGATCCTCGCAACCGAACCCAACGCATTCCCGGGTTCGAGACACCGTGAGAGTGAGTGAGACGGATTCAATGTAGCGACGTTTTTGCAAAAAAGCCCAACAGTGAACCTCCTGCTGAAGAAGGCTTCTTTGCGGGAACGAAGAACCCGTCATCACAGGGTTCCAGAGGGAGAAAACTCTCACCCGTTTTCCCTTATGGCCTGCGTTTGAAAAGAGGAAGGAAATAGAGATATAAAAAAGGGGGGAAACATGGCCAGCCGTGTCAAGAGGAACAATTCGCGCGTCACCCGAAACGCGAGCATCCTTCGGAAACAGAGCGTCAGGAAAAGCATTCGAGACTTCAGCGTCTTCCGCTACTCCAGCTTCATCGACCTCATTTATTTCGGGTCCAAGAAGTGAGTCGGGTGTTATATATATATATATATTTTATAGTGATCTATTGGTTAGAGCTGGCTCATTTTCCCCACTCTAACCTGTGGCTCTGTAAGACGTTTCGTGAATTTGCCTACTTATTGACTTGCCTCTCTTTGTCCTTACTTTGTTTACTTCACGTATTTGATCACCTTGTGCTTATTTTTGTAATGAGTAAATGAAACCAGCTTCACCTGTTGCTTTGGTTTGCTGAGAGAAGCATCGTGATTGTCTCTCTTATTGGATGGTATGTTTGGTTGTCAAATCAACAGATGGATGGTATTTCTGGACGATTGTGTAGCGGAAGATTTTGACTTTCATAGACACTTGTGTGATTATACGCCCAATTTAGTGACGTATTTATGCAGACTTGTGTATCGTTTAATTTTTAAGGTATTAAACAGTTATGCTGTAGAAATGTATTTATTATTATTATTATTATTATTATTATGATGATGATGATGATGATGAAGATTTGTAATTCCTGTTGCTTATGACTTTTTCAATTAATATATATATATATATATATATATATATATATATATGTGTGTGTGTGTGTGTGTGTGTGTGTGTGTGTGTGTGTGTGTATTATATATAATTATAGATATAGATAGATAGATAAACAGATAGATATTATTTTCATGCTTAGAATCCAATCATTCGTTGTTTTTGTCACATCAGTTCATTCAATCATCAATAACGGTTTTGAATTCAACGTTAGTTTCAGTGCCTTTGAAGCATAGAGTTAATACCCGTGAAACAGATTTTATGACAATTTCTCATGAACTTTCTTGATGTTTCGTAAAGTAGCTTTATAAATGAAGCTCTTGTCTCCTTTTAGTAAGTCGTAAAGCAATTTCTCATAAATTATCCTGGTAAGAGATTCTATTTGGTAACCCTCTGTATAAATATCATGTTCATACTCTCTGAACTTTCGCTGCTATTTGAATAACTGGATGATTTTATTTATTTATTTATTTTTTTTGTATTATTAGCTAAGTATTTACTTTTCCTTTAAAGGCGGGTTGACATCAACTCTTTCAAGAATAGGTTATTTCCCCAAATGTAATTCGTGATGTTACATGATGTTATGGGTATTTGCTCATATCAGACACCTAATTTAAAGCAAAATCGTAAATGAATCTATATTTGTCACTCCGCTTTTGGCCGAATCTGCCGACGGCCTCGGCGACTGATACCCTTTGGCTTGTGACGTCACGGGTGGCAGGATGATTTCGACACTGCCCATCTTCGAATGACTTGACTGACACAGTGGTGGACTTAGGAGGAGGAGGACCCTCCCTCTCTCCCTCGGGAGGAGGACCGTCCCTCTCTCCCTCGAAGCCCCTTTATTTATCAGTCCTGAGAAGTTCTCCATTCCTAGTTTTGGTGAATTTTTGTATGATTTTTTATTATTTTTATTTTTGTATATGATATGCTCCAAGCCTATGAAAGACTTTCCACATTGTTCATTGTTTTTCCGGGAGTACTTCCTCATAGAGTAGAACAGAACAGAATATAGACTTTAGGCTAGAGGCCAAGTACTTAGACCTATAAGGTCATTCAGTGGATGGCCCTCTGCCGCCTCAGCCAGGTTCAAATTTCACATCTGAGATTTTGGCCGTCCATCATTTCTGGCCTGACAACTTTTGTAGACCATTAAATTTTCCACTCATTACTTGATCACTCGGCAATTATTCTGGTTCTTTGAAGGGAGCCTTCGGCCCCTACCTGCAACCACTTTCATTCCTTTTACTATACCTCCTTTCATATTCTCTTTCTTCCATCTTACTTTCCACCCTCTCCTAACAATTGATTCTTAGTGCAACTGCGAGGTTTTCCTCTTGTTACTCCTTTCAAACTTTTTACTCTCAGTTTTCGTTTCAGCGCTGAATGACCTCATAGGTCCCAGTGGTTGCCCTTTGGCCTATATTCTATATTCAACTCAGCCGTCACCCTGTGGGACATCATCACCTAAGGGGACATCAGAATTGGTCCCTGATGTCCTCTGACATCAGTGGAAAACTCCGCTAGGCCTGCACTACTCCCAACCTGCATTTCTGCTCCTTGCTTCAACAATTTAAGCAGTGCAATTATACTTTCTGGTTACTCCTTTACTCTCGTCTTGACTGGTTCTCATATTTATTCTCTATGGATGTACAAAATTTACTTAGGAGGCCTCTCAGCTTTTCTCACTTTCTTATAACTTGCATATGTGTTAGAAGTGCATCTGTGGGCTTTTTGTTTAAGAAATTCACTGAGGGGGCATAATATGTTTTTTAATTGTATTGTTATTAACACGAAGAGCAACCTTAATTAAATTGCGTCGTTTAAATCCTTTGGCTAAACCATTTTCCTCACAATTTTTGCATAAAATCATTCATACTTAACGATGTATTGGGACCTGTCGATTGCAATAAATAATCCATTGCAGAGCATATCCTTGGCAAACCGTACAAGTCCCTCTGCAATTAGCGAAAGAATTTTCAAGACCATGGGCGAGAGAGTTTCAAAGGCAACATATGTGATTTTCATCAATATCCATCAGAATTGAAATCTGTGAATTGGTAATGCAGTGAATGTTTTCACTGAGGTTCTACAAAACTCTCGCGTTCGTTCTCGTTATTTTGTCAGAGGACAGACACGGTTGAAAACATGACCTCCTTCTAACTCATGTCGTCGTAGATGACAAAAACTGGATGATTAGGTCACTCTTAGCAAGTCACATTTCACATTTCTCCTGAAGAGCCTCCCAATGACCTAGTGTTTAAAAAAATGTTTTAAAGCCTAGTTAATAATAATAATAAAAAATTCCATGGTAATTTCTAAATATTGTAGATATATATTTTTGTAATATTTTGTAACATCTTACGTATGTAAATGATACGTAATATTTTTCTAAAAGAAAAAAAATGGCATCAGGTTTGGGTGAGGTGTAGCAGAGAAAAATATAATCGAGAATCTTAAAAGAATGAGGTAGAGAAAGTACAGTAAAGCTACCTTGCTATGGCTAAGCACAAAATATGTATAATGAAAGGAATATACTGAAAAGTGTCTCTCGTAGCAGAAGGGAAAAACAAAAACAAAAGAAGTCGAGAGACAAACCCCGTGACGAATGAGAAAATGATCGTGCTCGGGCCTCATTGTGTAAGGCAGGCAGCGGCGGGCAGCTATTGATGCACAATGAATACGTAGTGAGAAGAGGCCAATGACGCTGGAGAGAGAAGTACAGACTTGTCTTGAAGCGAGCCAGAGAAAGAAGACAAATGAAGCGAGAGAAACGCACAAGAGACAGCAACGAGCATGTCTTGTAGAAGACAAATGAAGCGAGAGAAACGCACAAGAGACATCAACGAGCATGTCTTGTAGAAGACAAATGAAACGAAAGAAACGTACGAGAGACTGGCAACGAGCATATCTTGTAGAAGACAAATGAAGCGAGAGAAACGCACAAGAGACAGCAACGAGCATGACTTGTAGAAACAAATGAGCGAGAGAAACGCACAAGAGACAGCAACGAGCATGTCTTGTAGAAGACAAATGAAGCGAGAGAAACGCACAAGAGACAGCAACGAGCATATCTTGTAGAAGACAAATGAAGCGAGAGAAACGCACAAGAGACAGCAACGAGCATGACTTGTAGAGCTGCTGCAAGTGACTGTTGCCAAACTCAGATGGGCTGAAGTATTATGTTGGTGTGTTTTGCTTGTAACCCAATAACGTCATCTGGTTATATCTAGAATGCCTTTTAAAATGACGCCAACTTAGATTGTGGCGCCACTCGGGCAATGAGGAGGAGAGAGCGTTGGTGTGTGGTCGGCTTTTTCTTTTTCGTCGTTGACAGAATCGGGAATTGACATGTATTCGTTTGCCATTGTACTTACGGGATTATAAGGTCACATATATACTTACACAATGTAATCGACGAATCTCATATGTATATGTGTATACATATTTATTATTATTATTATTATTATTATTATTAAATTCAAAACGATGAAACCTATTCATCTGGAATAAACCCACAGGGTCCATTGACTTGAAATTCAAGCTTCCAAAGAATATGGTGTTCATACACACACACACACACACACACACACACACACACATATATATATATATAGTATATATATATATATATATATATATATATTGTGTCGGTGTGTTTATTTGTGTGTATCTGTGTCTGTAGATGTATCTGGTTTGTTGCAGAAAAAAAGGGGGCGGGGCATTTGGTTGGGGGAGAACCACAAAGGGAACGTCATTTTACCTTTGCTGTTAACTCTTATCCCAGACTTTATGAGGAGAAAAGTGGTCGAAGATGGAAGAGAATGAATGTTTTGATTGGGTTAAGGTAATCCCCCTGTGTGTGCGCGCGCGCTGTCGTGCTGGCCCAACTGAAACGCAGAGCACCTTAGTGGCGTGGTTGTTATGGTGTTGGCGCGTTACCTCGGTGGTCGCGGGTTCGATTCTCGGCCATTCCATTGAGGAGCGAGATGTGTATTTCTGGTGATAGAAGATCACTCTCGACGTGGTTCGGAAGTCACGTAAAGCCGTTGGTCCCGTTGCTGAATAACCACTGGTTCCATGCAACGTAAAAACACCATACAAACTATACAAATAAACAAAACCTAGATGTCATCTGGTTAACATTTCTTTTGATGATGTTTTTAAAAGATATAAATTGGTACAATCCTATAAAAACTAGTTTTCAGTTTTTAAAATTTAAATTTCTATCAATATTTATGAAATAGTTTGTAGAATGTGTATATAAACTTGTCAAAATTGATTTAATGTGAGCATGTATTCCCGTGTGAATGTGTGTTTTAAGATTTTTAGTGCCATCTTCATTTACCTTAGCGCAGAATGACTTCATGGGCCCCAGTGCTTGCCTTTCTACATAACTTTGACCCGGAAAGACAGCGTGTTGTTTCTGGGTTCGTGTTTGATGGCGTTAACAAACGTACTCTTGTATAACGTGAAAGAAACCTTTGATTAATTTGACCATTTAGAAATAATTTTTAGTTTTCTGTTAAAGAAAACTCTTCAGATCTTAAAAACTAGCGAGGCTAGAGTGCTGCAAATTGGTATGGCGATCATTCACCCTCCAACCATCAAAAGTACCAAATTGCACCCCTCTAGTCTCTGGTTTTCATTTTATTTTGACGGTTAAAGTTAGCCACGATCGTACGTCGGTGCAACAAACAGGCCACCACTGGCTCGTGGCTGAGAGTTTCTTACAGCATTATACGTTGTAGAGAAAACTCGATTGGTCCGAAGAATCTTCGGCGCATTTTTTATTTGTTTTATTTTGTTGCGAGAGTTCCTGTCGTTTTATTTTTCAAGAATTCTCTGCTGAGTGACAGATTTATTGGGATCACTGTAGGAGATCAAGATCAGGTGCCATAGTGGTCCAGTGATACGGCGAATTGTAATAACGTTCATGATGCTTATGATCTCAGGTCACAAAGTAACAGTCAAACAATATTTGAATGCTTGCTTTGGTATTACCTACTGAACAAGGAGTTGGAAATGCTCATCGTAAATACCTAACGCGTTGTTATTAATCGATCCTGTGTGTACTTGTTTTATACTTAGCTGCTTACTAAAGCTAATCTGTGCTTCGCATTTTCCGATGTCGTGCTGTGTAAATAGTGTGTTGTAGACTATGTAAAATATGTTGTTTATATTTTTACGCACAGCAGCGAGTTTAATCTCTTCACTCAGTAACCTGGATTTAGCAAATACGTGTAACGCCCGTGATATCACCCTTCGAATAAAAGGTGAAAAGAACTGCAGAACAACCAATGTCGTAACAAGAAAACATCACTTCGTTGAATTTGTGTGAACAGAGAGACACGGCTCCAACACACGAAACAAAGACGGCTATTACAATATGACTTATCAAAGGAACGTCTCTCTCTCTCTCTCTCTCTCTCTCTCTCTCTCTCTCTCTCTCTCTCTCTCTCTCTCCTACTCCACGTATTTTTTGAGCTGCTACTGCTGTTGCTCTTGTGTTTATCTTCTGCATCCCCAAGTAGGGTGAGCGGGGATGGCAGTTAGGGAGTATCGATGACGTCGAGTGGATGTTCTTTTTTTTTCCTTTTTTTCATCGTTGGTCCAGAGATGCGGTTAGATGTTTTCCACTCACTCGGCAACACCTTTTCTTTTCTGCTTGATGGGTGCTAGCTGTTATGGGACATTGACTTGATTCTGGGCTTTGCAGTGGGATTTAAGTATTCAGTTTCGGTAACAACAACCAGATAATTTTAATTTTATTTATTGATTTATTTGTATTTATTTTTATTCATGTGTATTTATTTTTAATAATTTTTGTAAATTTTTTATTTATATATATCTACGCTTCAACATAACGACTGACGCCATTACTAATATTAAACTTCAAAACCACCTTATTACAAAAAAAGGTAACGAGATATATCTCACAATAGTAGTCACTTTATACAGATAGACATTATATACACGAGAGAGAGAGAGAGAGAGAGAGAGAGAGAGAGAGAGAGAGAGAGAGAGAACCATCCTGTTCATCATCACCTCTCTTAAAGCAGTCCGTCATCACGTAGCAAGAAGTTTCGGGCGTTGCTTTCAGATCTCTCTCTCTCTCTCTCTCTCTCTCTCTCTCTCTCTCTCTCTCTCTCTCTCTCTCTCTCGTGTATCCAACGGCCATCTACATAATGTGAATGCTATTGTGAGATACCATATACCGTTACCTTTTTTATGACGAGGTGGTTTGGAAGTTTATTCTTAGTATGGCGTCAGTCGGGGATTGTCTGTTAAATGGTTTTTGCTGCCGAGATTGACCTGCCATCAGTAAAGAAGATCTCTTGAGTCCTACAATGTAATTAGAACTGTTCGTGGGTAATCATATCAGAATGGTCATCGTTGCCAATTTAGTGGAGCTTCACACATACGCCGATGCATTTACAAACTGTTTTCCATGAATTCTAGTCGTCGTGGTCATGCACCAATGATGAAATTGCTCTAATATGTATATATACTACAAATAGATACGCTAATTTCACTTATTTCCACGGTTTTGTGTGAGTCTTACACCCAGTTTGGAGGGTAAACATACTGATTGGCAACACTGGTATGGTTGTATATAATTAGTGCATCTGAGATTTATTTTTGTTTCATTTTCCGTTGAGTCTATTATGTTTGGTTTAGCATTTCTCTGTATTCCAGTCATTGTGGATACATTTATATTTACGTGGCAAGTAAATGATTGTGTTTTTCTGGTTTTCAGGGGCAATATAGGGGTAGGGGTGGGGGGAGAACTGTACGCGGGTTATGAGAAATGCTTACTGAAATGCGTAACCCGAAACATCGGGTTTGGATGTGTGGTATGTGCTGAGTTATCCGAAACATCGGGTTTGGATGTGGGGTATGTGCTGAGTTATCCGAAACATCGGGTTTGGATGTGTGGTATGTGGTGCATAACCCGAAACTTTGGGTTTGGATGTGTGGTATGTGCTGAGTAACCCGAAACATCGCATTTGGATATGTGGTATGTGCTGCGCAAACCGGCTCGGTAATCATTGCACCTGAGGGACATGAACCTCCTGCCTGTTTGTTATTCTTTCAGCACATTTTCCAGCGGGTATATCGTCTGCCTTGCTTCGTTCGCAAATGCTCGTTTACTTTTCGTGGTTTTGCGTCTAGTTTTTGGTTCATTGTCCGGGAGTTTTCTTTCCAACCGAGGAAAGTATTACAAGTCACAGGCTCGTACCCAGAGCTTTTATTTATTTATTTATTTATTTATTTTTTGAGTGGGGTCTTTTTTTCCCAAAACTGGACCTTTTCTTACATAAATGTCATTGCATACATAGGTATATAGTTGAAAATGTTATTTTAGAAATATTAAGAAAAATTGGGTATGCGGTCTATGCCCTTCTACCCGATTAGATGTTATTCAAGGTACTGACTTTGGTTAATAGAAAATATGGATTTCCAAAAATTTTGGAGGTGGGGTCATTCGACCAACACCCCCTCACCCTCCCCCTCGGTACAGGCCTGAACTGTCACTGAAATGTAGTGTTGAGAAAGGAGGCAGGGACGTGGCCTTGAGCTTAGAATCTTGTCTTCAACCTCTTCTGTACAGGCATATTGTTTACAGCTGCCGAAGGAAGGATCGGCGGTTGTCGACATTCCAATGTCGCTCGTTATATACAACGGTCGTTGAAGATCTGTTTGGCTGTGTATTTGAGATGTGCTTATCAGAGTTTCTCTTTTTCTCTCATGCGGAACTTGCAGAAAGTAATAGAAAAAGAAAATCTCAAGTTTTCATCTAAAGAAGAAGAAGAAGAATTTGCACGGAATGGCTATGCTCAGACCACAGCGACTAATAGAGGAAATATCAGAGCTTCGATTGAGTGTTAAGTTCGAGACCCTGACAAAGTGTTCAAGCTAGATGGCTAGAGGTGTGCTGCACCATATACGGGATCCCTCGAAAATGGTATACTGGACTATCCTTTTTGTTAATCAAAGGATGGTTTCTCCTTTGTTAAATTCCCGACGATGTGTATTTTTGCTTTCATTATGTATATATATGTGTATACAAATATATATGTATATATAATTTATATATATGCTTTACAGTATACGTGGGGTAAATAAAGTATATAATTGACTCCATAGAGTTGTATCCCAATCCCTTAATGAGTTTTAGGTTTAAGTGGCCCTTCTCCCCGCAGGGGGTTAGTGCCATCAGTGCACCTCATGCGGTGCAATGTAGGCATTACTTAAGGTTATTTGCAGCGCCCCTAACTGCAACCACTTTGATTCCTATTACTGTACCTCCGTTCATATTCTCTTTCTTCCATCTTACTTCCCGCCCTCTCCTAACCATTGATTCATAGTGCAACTGCGAGGCTTACACCTTTCAAAATTTTTCACTGACAATTTCCTTTTCGGCGCTTAATGGCCTTAGTAGCCCCAGTGCTTGGCACTGTAAAGCTATAAAATCAATCAATAAATGGCCCTTCTGGTAATATGGTAGTACCTGGATTATGGTTTCGAGTGCTGCGTGGGTAAAGGCTGACCCAGGACCAACCCATAATAATCGAAGGTTGTAACTTTGCCTCGGAAAAGCAACCGAAATCACTGGCATGGAGATGATGGAGAGGGTCAAGCGTCAGTTATGAACACCTGAGATATGACTTATGTTACAGAACCATTAGGGAACGGCAGGGGTCATTGGCCTTTGTCAGCAATAAACTGGGCACTGTAAGGAAATGGCCATGACAGGCCATCCCTTACTGCGTTTAGCCAACGAATCCTCTGCGGAATCTTTCGTGCAAATGACAGGCACAATTTGGAGCTGGCGCCCACTCCCGAGATTGTGAGGATGCTAACAGTCTCCCGGATTATAACTACTAAGTTATATGACTGGTAAAAATGTTCTGTTACAACAGAATTCCGTCTAATTAAAGGAGACCCATAAAAACGCCAAACTATAGAAAGTAAGTACTATATTACAGAGACTGCTGTCTCCCTCTTCACGTAGGTAATTCATTACCTACCTGAGAGTGAGGCTGCAGTCCATGAAATATAGTACTTACTTTCTATATTATCTATATCTATATATATATATATATATATATATATATATATATATATATATATATATATTATATATATATATAAATGTGTGTGTGTGTATATATGTATGTATGTATGTCGAAGTTAAATTGTGATTAATGATTTTTTTATAGTTCCGTCTATTATCGTTTTCTATATTACAGTTTCCGTAATATTTTGCGACTTTGGTTATATATGTAAATTGCGTATAGATGCTTATTTGTAAGAATCAGTTTGTTTACTAAGATGTCAGAGGAATTTCTCGTATGTTTAAAATTTTTAAGAACGTGTCAGTTATGATTTTCTTAGACGAATTGCATGATATGGTTGTTCGAGATGTTTCCAGGGTGGCCCAGTTGACCAAGAATATATTTGATATTCTTCTTTGTGTGTGTGTTGTGTGTGTGTGTGTGTGTGTCCTAGAGCTTTTGAGAGCTGGTTGACAATCGTATCTGTCGTGGTTAGGGAGAAAGACAAGTAGCAAGGCAAAGCAAATCTCAAGTCTTCAATTATATCACGCAGGTAAAAACAATGCTTTCAGTTCAACAGATTCATGTAAGTGTTTTGCTGCAAAAGAGGAACCTTTGAAAAAGAAAACAAAGAAAGAATATATATATATATATATATGATATATATCTATATATATATATATATATATATATATAAATATATATATATATATATATATATATATATATATATATATATATATATATATATATATATATATATATATCTGACTGCGAGTACTACAAGCACGATCACCTCAGTGGCGGTCGGTATGGTGTTGGCGTGCCACCTCGGTGGCCGCGAGTTCGATTCTCGGGCATTCCATTGAGGTGTGAGAGATATGTTATTTCTTGTGATAGAAGTTCACTCGTGACGTGGTTCGGAAGACACGTCAAACCGTTGGTCCCGTTGCTTAATAATCACCATGCAAACCAAACAAACAAACGATCAGCCAGAAATTAGTGTTTACCTTTTGGGGGTACAAAGTTGTTCAAGTGTTGCTAATGAATATTATATTGTTTGTTATATATTCACGTTTTAATCTCAGCAGCTATAAACGTATTGGACACTGGTACGCACGAACCATACTCACCCACTGTGTGATAGAGGAATAAGCACATGAAAGCTTACCCTCATGATTTCTTTCACACTTTGAATAGAATGTTAATAGAAGCCTGATTCTGAATGGAGTGAAAATGAAGAGGCCATAATTACCTGGGGGGGACCGCTGAACGTTTGCCCACAGTGGATTGGGATGAAGGTTGAACTAAAGACTCACTGGTAGTTGGATTTTCTCTTTGTGATCTTCAGACGTTAGTAAAGACTTTGCTTTGTAGTGACAAGCTTATATATGTGTTTGGAAATTGTGACGTTAAGATTTTAATGAGGTTGTCACACTATATATATATATATATATATTATATATATATATATATATATATATATATATATATATATATTCGGCTAACAGAGAGGCTATAAGTTTATATCGATTCTGACCTTACAAATCACCGTCGAACTCGGTTTTTTTCGAAATATATATAGATATAGATATATATATATATATATATATATATATATATATATATATATATATATATATATATATATATCCATGTCAGTTGAATAAACGTCCAAGAGAGTACGTGATCCACTATCATGTCAACGAAGGCACGCCGAATTTCAGTGTAACTGAAACAGGATATATACAAGTGTAGGGTATTTGGCATTCCTGTTCTTCTGGTGACGAAATGCGAGCACAAGATACCCTTTAACGAGAGAGAGAGAGAGGAGAGGAGAGAGAGAGAGAGAGAGAGAGAGAGAGAGAGAGAGAGAGAGAGAGAGAGTGGGAGGTGGAGGGGGAATGATTGGTTCATAGAGCAAAATAGTGGTTAGCCAGTATTCCTCAAGAGTGAAGGCCTTGTGTACAGAACTGAAGGTACGTAGTTATATTGGTACCTGAATTCTGGCGCGGATGAAATCTGATAACAGGTTTTTGAAGGTTTTCGTGGGAATGGCTGGCCTTTCACTCATGAGGATGGCCTTAACGATTTCTTTTTCACTTTTGAGGTTACTAGATCCAGGGCAGAGTCCCTTAAAAAGCCTGTGATGGAGGCAAAAGTGGCTTCACAAATGATGTGTCAATATGGATGGTGTCCGTGCTGGTGGTGCCTTCTGGAGGTCGTCTCTTTGAAAGGTCCATAACATCTTTGTACTTACTTTACAATTTGCTGGAACAAAGAAAGAGCATATCTCACTTTAACTAGACCCACTGAGCTAACTAACAGCTAACTACCTAGCAACGAGACCTACAGCTTTTTGTGGGATTCGAACCACATTATATCGAGAAATGAATTTCTAATCACCAGGAACAAATTCCTCTGATTCTACGTTGGCAGAGCAGGGAATTGAACTCGGGACTACCGAATCGGTAGGCGAGCACGTAAACCACTCGTCCAACGAGGAACTAATCAACAGATTATATCGTGTGCAGTAATTTCATCATTTTATTACCTTTAGTATTATTGAAAATAATCAGCTGGCCACTAAATTATTAGTGTTATTATTATCATTTGGTTTTGGCCTGAAATAACTTCAGCAGTTTCGAAGGTAGAGTTTTGAAATTGTCAACTCAATAGGACCTTGCTGAAGTTGACTGAATCGGTTAATAATAATAATAATCTTACTATAATGGGCGTTATATCTGTCCGCCTGTCATTCAATCACGGCCAAAAGGCTTGTCCGATGGGCGTGAAACCTGGCAGGGTTATAGTGGGGACCCCTAAGATGGTTTATAATCAGGTTTCATCCTACTTCCCCCCCTCCAAAGGGGGTGGGGGTGAGAAGGGATTCCCTGAATTGGAGTTGGTTCTGCCCGTGAAACAGGGCTGGTTATGCCCGTAGACTTGGTTACTTTATGAATTTATCATACATAATTTAAGTATACATACCCTGATATAATCATTTGGAAAAGAATACTATAGGGTAAACATCAATGACATCAAAGAGGGTGGAGTTTGAGAAGGGGGTTGACAGAGAGAATGAGAGGGAGAGGAAGTGAGAGAGAGTAGACGGGGTGTTAGGGAGAAGAAAGGGAAAAAAAAAGACAGGGAGGGTTAGAGAGAGACAGAGACAGAGTAGAGCGTTTGTTTTTGGAGAAGAGAGAGAGGGAGAGAGTTAGTATTAGTGAGAAGAAAGAGGGAAAGAGACAGTGATGGTTTGGAGAGTAAGGAGAATGGAGCGAAAGGGAGAGGAAGAGAGAGAGATAGAGAGAGTAGAGCAGGTGTTAGGTAGGAGAAAGATGAAAAAATGAGTCAGAGAGAGAGAGAGAGAGAGAGAGAGAGAGTAGAGGGGGTGTTAGCTTGGAGAAAGATAGAAAAAGTGAGAGAGAGAGAGAGAGAGCAAATTTATCAGTTGTCCTTCAGAGTTATCCCAAGCAAAGCTGGGTCGGTCAGCTAGTAATAATAATAATAATAATAATAATAATAATAATTTGATGGTCAGTGTCAGTTGATCATAAGAGCCTATCCATGTTAATACTGTTCTCCTCTCCCTCCGAAAACTGGGTCATGCACGGATTCTAATTGCCGTTGGGTCTGGCGGAAATAAGTAGGGTACAGTGGATTTTTTCTATTTCTAGTATGCCTGGGTCTGGGGATGTCCAATAGTTTAATCACTATGATTTTGTAATTTTCTGTAAAAGAAAACTATTGTAACGGCTTTGTCTGTCCACCCTTAGCTCGTAAAAACTACTGAATCTAGAGGGCTGCAAATTGATACGTTGATCATCCACACTTCAATCATCAAACATACCAAGTTGCAGCCCTCTAGCTTCTGTAGTTTTTATTTTATTTAAGGTTAAAGTTAGCGATGATCATGCTTCTGGCAACGCAACAGCACTGGCCACCACGGCCGGCTGAGAGTTTCGTTGGCTGCATCTCATACAGCATTATACCCGAGACCACCGAAAGATAGATGTATTTTCTGGGGCCTTGATTGTACTCTGTACAGAAAACTCAATTGCGCCGAAGAACATTTTTTACTTGTTTTTAGTAGTAAGGAATATCTCTTTTGGCTTCTTCAGAATTTAATTTTGATTCATTTTAAGTTTTAAAAACTGCTATTAAATTGGCAACACCATAGGATTATGCTATGAGACACAAAACTGACAAAAATGCATGAAAAACACGATGACAGACAATCGACATCCAGTAACTGGAATGCTTTCATTCCATCTAGATGCACCTGTCTTTAGAGATCTACTCTAAAGACTGAAACTCTTTTACGATCTACCATAATACATAATCACATATTATTACGTGGGAAAAAAATTCAAATAGCGCCATAGTACGATAAAACATGAGTACAATGTATATATATATATATATATATATATATATATATATATATAATATATATATGCTTGGGGTTTTGTTTGTTTATATAGGGTTGTGGGGGAACGGCGATCGACCAAACAAGTGGCCGCGATCCTTAAAATTAATTTAGTGCCAAGAACACGAAGTAACTAGCTTTTAATGCCGTGTTCCGATTCCCCCCAACCCCATGCCAATTATTTTTTGTAACTGAATTTTGTGGCCCTTTTTTTTCACCTATATAATGATAGGTACATAAACTTATTCTTCCTAGGGTATAGTCGCTATAAAACGGGAGTTGAGTTTCCTACGTATTTATGTACATGTATAAATCCTAGTCGATGACATTCGGAAAAGTGTTTTTTGTAAGTTTTCGGGGAAATTCAGAATATTCACGCGTTTTATGTATTGTGCTTATGTATAATATATATATATATATATATATATATATATATATATATATATATATATATATATATATTATATATGTAAAATATATATATATATATATATATATATATTATATATATATATACTAGTAAAAGGAACCCATAAATACGCCAAAATATAGAAAGTATATACTATATTTCAGAGATGGTGTCTCTCCGTTCAGGTAGGTAATGAAGAGACAGACAAGTCTCTGAAATATAGTACTTACATTCTATATGTTGGCGATTTATGGGCTCCTTTTATTAGATGGAGTTCTGTAGTAACAGAACATTTTTGCAGGAGATATATATATATATATATATATATATATATATATATATATATATATATATATTTATTAATGCTTTCAGTTCCCTTAGAAGAAAGCGTCCTGAAGTGTTTTCTCTTCTCTTCCAACAGCGAGGTTTGCAAAGCCTTGAATAAGACTCGTGGTCTGTACCAGCGTTGGGGGGAACTCCAAGAGGACGGCGGGACGCCCGTCGTAGTCACCACCAGCAGAGAGGAGCTCGAGTGGACCAACACAGAGCTCAGGAACGCCCTCAGGTCCATTGAGTGGGACTTGGAAGATCTCGAGGAAACGATTGATATCCTTTTCATGCATTTTTTAAGATCTCCTTCAAAGTTTTTGTCATTTTTTTTATGCTTAGTAGATGTCGCCCAGGTAAGGTAGGATTTGCCGTTTTCTGATACATGCTTTTATTGAACTTGACTGCTTCGTCTGTTTGGGTCAAAACATGCAAATTCAATTTTCGACCTGTTCCCTTCGTCAGATGAACTTCAAATTTTGCATGGGTACTCAATTCCGGTGACAATACAACCTTACATGATCAGTAGGTCAGCAGTGACCTCTATCAGCAGTGACCTCTAGTGACCCTACAGTAATCTCTCCCAGTAGCTCAGGATTTGTATAAAGTGAATAACTCTTCGGATTTTTCATGCCTTTTTGACTCGGTAGAATAAGTTCATAACTCGACGAATTTTTCAAACCTTTGGCTCGACAGGAGATCACGTTCAATTTCGTTAGCTACAATCATAAATCAGTTACAATTTCTCTGAAAACTAAAATGTATAAAATAAAAAATATATATTTAAATTTTGTTTATTAAAATGCACTTAAAAGTGAAAAATAATTTTTTGAGATGCTTGGATTTTCTTACAATTAATCATGTCTACAAAGATAAAAGTGTGGGTCCCAAACATGGAAAGAAATGTTACAAGAAATTAAAAAATATATATTTCTTATAGCATTTCCTAACATGTTTGGGGCCCATCTTTTATTTCTGTAGACATGATTAATTGTAAGAAAATCCTGGTGTGTGTCAGTAAATTATGTGTTACTTTTTAATGCATTTTGATGAAAGCGTGTTTTGAAAAACCTTTTATATATATGTATTTTTTCTAACCCATTTTCCTGTTTTGGAAAACTATTTCAATGAATTAAATCACACAGATGTATGCTTATAATATATAGGCGGATATTGAGAGTGAGTATTTTGAAGCTGTCTCCAGTAGCACATATTTGATATAAGTTGGACAAGAGCTTCTCTCTCTTTTCAAGTGAACGAAGACCAAATACTGTTTACCAGGTTAGCTAACCTAAAATTATTTTATGAGAGGTCTCATAATATTAGTGTATTAGTAACGCCACTAATGCTTATTAGTCTTGCTGATTTATCATAACCATATCCACGTCGATTTTAGCGCCTCAGTGGCGTGATCGATATGGTCTTGACCTGCCACCTCGATGGCCGCGAGTTCGATTCTAGGGCATTCCATTGAGGAGTGAGAGATGTGTATTTCTGGTGATAGAAGCTCACTCTCGACGTGGTTTGGAAGTCACGTAAAGCCGTTGGTTCCCGTTGCTTGAATAACCACTGGTTCCATTCAACGTCAAAACACCGTACAAACAAAGAAACAAACACGTCGATTTTATTATACAGATAAGAGATGAGCCCTGTGAAGCCTTGGACAGGAATGGGTGACACTAAAATCTTGGGAGACAGAGATCTACAGGTTCAGTACTAAAAAAAAAAAAAAAAAAATCCGACTTCGCTAAAAACGGGCGACGAGTACCTTGTGTCATATAAAAATGTAACCGAAGTGAAAATAAAACGTTGGTGCAAAGAGTCTATTTGGATCGATGGTGAGTGGTGAGTTAAGATCAAAGCGACTGTAGGTCCCTGTCTCCCAAGATTTTATTGATGTATGTATTCACCTGGCATCTGCTACCTATTTCTGTCCAGGGCTTCACGGGGCTTATCCCTTATCTGTGCCTTTCTTGCTCAGGCAATCCTTTGAGGCTAACCACCACTGTAACGTAATTCCACCATACAGCAGCTGCGCAACGTACTTTTACAGCTGCGCTATTACTGCTGTGCGTTTAATCTTGAAAAAAAAAGTTAGTTTTTAAGCCTGGAATTTACTTTTGCGTCTGTCTGATGTCATAACGGTATGTAAGTTATAATGTTGCAAGGATTATTTATGCATACACTCTGCCTATCATTTTCCTGTGGTATTCGCTTATTTAATGAAGTCACGTGCATCGACTGTGATTTTATAAGCATACATACATACATACATACATACATACATACATACATATACATAAGTAGTAAGGACTGACATAGTAGATAATGTGATTATGCAGACGAGGTCGTTAAAAACGACGTGGAAATGATTTTCATAAATCAGAAAGACTAAAAAAGCATTAGTACTATTATGACTAATACCTTCTTAGCTAAGATGTTCGAAATATGAGTCAGATGAAAAGGCAAAAGGCGCGAAGGGCCTGCTGGTGACTAGATTCCAAAAGTCTCTCTCTCTCTCTCTCTCTCTCTCTCTCTCTCTCTCTCTCTCTCTCTCTCTCTCTCTCGTTTTTGTCTATATTTTGGAAACGCTCCACGGTATCAATTCTACGGAACATCCTTCATTTTTTATTTTTCATCTTTTATATGTAGTTGCTTTTTCCCCACATTATAGATATAGTAAATAGTGGTTCTCCAGCCTCAGAGAATCCACTTTTGACGCAATATACATAGTACCTCTGTCTCCTTAGAGTGAGACCGTAGGAGGGCAAAGTAAATCATCCCTCTGTTTGTTTACATTCCTCTAGACTCTGAGAGGTAGTTTGGTAAGGCTCACACTTGACCATCTACTTCAGATGACCTTTATTTGACTCCCTGGGCAAGTACCGCTATATGATTACTTTTGTTTTTATTCTCTTCTTGTGTTTTTACATTCCTTCTCACGGCGTCCTAGACATGAAAATTGTTCAGAACTGTATATCTCGCGAGTTAATTGCCTCACGTATTACATGAAGAAATCACATATTAAAAGGAGTGAGTGTGCAATTACGGTTCATTAGTTAAATTGCCCGTGTAGTTGGTTACTCGGTGTGTGTGTGTGTGTGTTTAACGAAAGATGGTGTTTGTGTTTGATCCAAAATTCAGGAATTTGTTGCCTTGGTTTAGAAACGAACACGATTATTTTATATGTAAATTGATTTCGAAAAAAATACCAGCTTGCTTCTCCTGTTCTTTTAGAATAGTCCAGTTCATTTCCCGAGTTGGTTAACGTAAAACGATAAAGAATCTGACCTCTTTGAAATTCTCGCTGAGTGAAAGAACCAGTTCTGTTGATGTTATGGTAGATTCACATCAACCGTGCATTTGGTGTCTAGGCCCATCCCTTACGACGCTCCTGATTGGCTCTTGATAGGCCAATCACATGGCTGGAAACTATCCCCAGACTGTCTCGAGAGTTCACATGGGCAGGTTGTATGTTTCACATCTCCTGAGGTATATGTATGACAGACGTATCCCTCAGAAGCGATGGAACATACGGCTGGCCTATGTGAACTCTCGAGAGAGACTGGGGAGAGTTTCCAGCCCTGTGATTGACTTATCAGCAGCCAATCAGGAACGTCGTAAGGGACGGGCCTAGACACCAAATGCACGGTTGATGTGAATTTACTATAGTGGCAACTGGTATTTCATATTCTTGTCAAAGTCGTGAGACGCGAGGAAATCGTGGGTTGGAAAGTAATGGCTCACTCGCCGTCGCTCATTCTGGAAGGGTTCACTCTACTTGAGTTGGCAGCTTGAAAGCACGAAGATTGTAACCCCAGGTCTCAACGAACCGCGTAATCTAGAACCCTGATTGCATGGCGTCAAGAGTCGCAGGCAGCCTTTGCTGGGCATGGCGAGCTCATGCCAAGTTCGGGAATATTCATAGCTGCACTAAATTGGCTGTGATTGGTCTCAACGATTTTGTTTTTTTATTCGACACGTGGCGAGGCAAGGGCGTTATAGTACTACTGTGCAGCTGAATTGAGAAATGGTTTCACTTCGTTTTCAGAAAGATTATAATGACAATGATGTGCTCTAAGTTAAGAAGTGGTCTTTGATGATTGGCACCTGCTGGGATTGCTTTGCCAAGAGACAGACGAAAGAAGTTCCTAGTTGGACGAGTCGGTTATGTGTTCGACTACCGATTTCAGGGTCTGAGTTCGATTCCCCGCTCTGCCATCAAGTAATCAGAGGAGTTTATTTCTGGTGATAGAAATGCATTTCTCGATGAGGTTCGGATCCCACAATAAGCTGTAGGTCCCGTTGCTAAGTAACCAATTGGTTCCTTGTCACGTGAAAATATCTAATCCTTCGGGTCAAATTAGTAGAGCTGTTAATGGGCTCAGTGGTCTGGTTAAACTAAGATATACTTAAAACACGGAGGAGAATCGTCATTACATGAACTCTGGTCCTGTGCTGAGGAGTTATTAGCTAAGGAAAATGATGTGGTTTCAGTTGATCGACTTATATAGATTACGCATGCCTGAAATTCTATCGATTGTTTTTGTTATGAGTGATAGTAACATACTTATAGATTACGCATGCCTGAAATTCTATCGATTGTTATTGTTATGAGTGATAGTAACATACTTATTATTATTATTATTATTAGAAGTAGTTGTAATCTTAACCCCATTGAAGGGTTGCTGAAGTTCGTATAGTTGTCTTCAAGAATCGCTTCGTTCCTCTCGTGGCCTCCTTTCATCTCCCAGAAGCAATTTTCTTTCATTAGGATCAATTCTGGAGAAAGACGATCGCAATTCAGTGACAAAGGCTCTACTGGACTAGATGAGAGAGAGAGAGGAGAGAGAGAGAGAGAGAGAGAGAGAGAGAGAGAGAGATTCTTAACACACACAATTGAAATTGCTTATGCATTGTCTTTTAAGTGGGCCAAACTGCTCAGATTACATCATAATTGTAGAGACTGTAGACGAAATTGTGTTTCTCGTAACATTGCAAACGACGGAGCCAAAATTTTCGAAGCTCACTGACGTCAAAAAATATCTTTTGCTCATAAGCCACTTCAATTCCTCACTGCGCGTTTCCAACCGGCTGGCTGCCTCGCGATGCTTTTTTTTATTATTATTATTATTTTTTTTTTTTTTACTGTCTTGAAAAGACGAATCCCTCTTTCTTAAAGAGACTTGAGAACCGCCATCCGGCGTCAGGAGGTGAGTGATGGTTTGTCGAGTTTAGTGTCATTTGTGGCGTATGTAAGACTGTGTTGTTTCCGCTTTTATGTGGCGTACGTAAGACACCATGTTGTTTCCGCTTTTATGTGGCGTATGTCAGACCCCCACCATGTTGTTTCCGCTTTATGCGGCGCATGTATGACATCAATGTTGTCCCCCCCACCTCCCCACTTTATATTTGGCGCTACGTAAGACTCCAGGTTGTTTTCGCTTTATGTGGGGTACGTAGAATGTTTCTGCTTTATGTGGCGTATGTAAGTCACAATGTTGTTTCTGCTTTATGTATCTTACTTAAGATACCATGTTGTTAAGGCTTTATGTGGCGAATGTAAGACACCATGCTGTTTCTACTTCATATGTTGTATGTAAGACCCCATATTGTTTCCACTTTATGTGGCGTATCTAAGACATCATGTTGTTTTCGCTTTATGTGGCGTATCTAAGACATCATGTTGTTTCCGCTTTATGTGGCGTATCTAAGACATCATGTTGTTTCCGCTTTATGTGGCGTATCTAAGACATCATGTTGTTTTCGCTTTATGTAACGAATCTAAGACATCATGTTGTTTCGCTTTATGTTGCTTTATCTAAGACATCATGTTGTTTCCGCTTTATGTGGCGTATCTAAGACATCATGTTGTTTCTGCTTTATGTGACGTATCTAAGACATCATGTTGTTTTTGCTTTATGTGGCGTATCTAAGACATCATGTTGTTTCGCTATGGACACTGTTTGTTCGCTTTATGTGGCGTATCTAAGACATCATGTTTTTCGCTTTTATGTGGCGTATCTAAGTGGCGTAACACACCATGTTTGTTTCGCTCTTCCATCCGTAATAAGCAAGTCTAGTGGGTCTTTCCTCTTTCAGTCCCTGAATATCAACAGTGAAATAAAGTATTTTTGCAGTAGTGTGATTTTTGTGAGGCACCAGAAATTCTGAAAAGCGGTTAGATGAATTAACGCAAACTCTCTCTCTCTCCTCTTCTTCTCTCTGTCTCTCTCTCTCTCTCCTTCTCCTCTCTCTCTCTATATATATATCTATATATATATTATATATTATATAGATATAGTATATATATTATATTATACATATATATATATATGTATATCTATATAATATGATATATATATATATATATTATGTATTTTATATATATATATATATATATATATATATATATATATTAAAAATTAATATTGTAGTATTGTGTGTTTCTGTATTTTACAATTTTACAAGAATCCTTGATGCTACGTGATTTAAAATTTAAATTTAAGAGGTACGGCTGGAACAAGATAAGATGGAGGGAGGAGAAGGGGGTACAGCGGTCGAAAAAAAGGGGTAACAAGAAGAATAAATGGTCTCCTTGAGCGAAATGAATGAGGAAAAAACGTAGAAACTCTCAAAGAGAGAGAGAGAGAGAGAGAGAGAGAGAGAGAGAGAGAAGGTGGGAGGGGGGATGTGAAATGTTTTCAACACGTCACGGTGTGATGGCAAAGCGTACGTGCGGAAAGGTCCTTCACTCCTCTTCTCTTCTCCTGTTCGCCTCGTGTGTCTTTTTTTTTCCCTCTTCCTTTTGCATTTGCCTGCCACCAGTTTTCTCGTGGGTCAGTGTAGTAGCCATGTATTTTATATGATATATTTGCACAGCTGCTTCTCGTGTAGTTGTAAAGGCTCTTTGTAGTTTGTCATTTTTGATGATTTCGGTCTATTTCCATTCCTGACATCATTTTGTCGCGCTTTCATTTGGTTGTCCTTGATAAGTGTGGTCATTTTTGCATACCTTCCAGTGACATCATACTAAATCCTCTCTCTCTCTCTCTCTCTCTCTCTCTCTCTCTCTCTCTCTCTCATCTTTTGTGTATCTTTTTTAGTGCAGGCTTTTTCTCTATCTCTGTTAAAACTCCTTTACACACTCTCTCTCTCGTGTATCCGTGTATCTTTCTTAGTGTATGTTTATTCTCTATATTTCTAGGGGTTTAAAACACACTTACTCTCACTCTCTCTCTCTCCCTCACAGAGAGAGAGAGAGAGAGAGAGAGAGAGAGAGAGAGAGAGAGAGAGAGAGAGAGAGAGATTGCTGTGGCACTACAAGATTTACGTACGTATTGTTTCTAGGGAAACTTTGGCTTCTGTCATATTTGAGATCGTGCAGCAGTAGAAGTCCATCATAAATGATCATAAGATCATGAATAACCTCAAAATACTCCACAGTTTTACAGCAAAGGGACAATGCAGCACCTCACTTCATAAGGTGCCGATGCTGGGCAAAACGAAGTTCCTCGTTGGACGAGTGGTTTTCGCGCTCGGCTGCCAATCCGGTGGTCCGAAGTTCGATTCTCGGCTCGGCCAACGGGGAGTCAGAGAAATTTATTTCTGGTATAATTCATTTCTCGTTATAATGTGGTTCGGATCCCACAATAAGCTGTAGGTCCCGTTGCTAGGTGACCAATTGGTTCCTGGCCACGTGAAAATATCTAATCCTTCGAGCCAGCCCTAGGAGAGCTGTTCATCAGCTCAGTGGTCTGGTAAAACTAAGATATACTTGGGCAAAACGAGTGGCGTACACTTGGCCTGTGAGCTGCTTGTACTTGAAGGAGTTGGCTCTAAAGTTCCTTGTGAAAGATGGTCAAATGTGATGTCTTCCGGTGATGATTGATCCCATGGCCGCCTTTGTTTGGAAAAAGGGACCACCACTCCGAGCTGGATGCCAGCAGTCTTGGAGTAGAACAATAGACTGTTCACTGTGAACGCTGCTGTTCATGGTAGAAGTTTGGCCTAAGTACCATTCTCTTTGTAGATATGAAAATCAGCTTTGAGTGCCGAATTATCTTTTTCTTGGAACATTAGCTGAATGCTTTTTAAAATTATGTAAAAAAAAAAAAAGATTGGATTTGAAGGGCTGCTGCGAAAATGGCTAATTACTATAGTCTTGCGTGAGTACATTGTCATCGTTCATTATTATCGATAGTGGCTGCTCATATATCTTTGCTCTAGAGTCTAAGACCAACAATGGCCCCTTCGGTAAAGGCAAGGTACAACGAAGTTCTCAGGACGCTGTCCTCTGGGATACAAAACGGAATAGGCCTAGGCCCAATAAAAAAACATAAGCAACAACTTTCCGTTTCAGGTCACTTGAAAGTTGTTGAGATCAAGCATGTAGCCTCTGACATCCAAGTTGCAAAGATACTATAAAAAGGGTCACATAGATAACCGAGGTGGTTTTTGGAAGTAACTGCAGTTCAACAAACATACAGTTACGTCAAGTTCTGGGGTTTGGGTTAAATAACTGTAGCACGTGATCAAACGCCTTTTCTGGAATACGATGAAGTGCTTGATGTCACTTTTCACAGACTTATTATGATTAGATTTCTAGTCAAAATTGAAGCTCCTATCAACATTGAACACGAAACAAAGTGTTTATGTTGTGGTAATATAGTATATATATTGAGACCAAGCTATTTGGCGTTACAATTTTTACTGAAAGTAAGAGGATAAAACAGCCAGTCACAATTTGAAAGGGTTAATGATATCCAGGACCAGAGTTGGAAATCAATGAAATGTCAACACTTCACAAACATTTCAGGATCCCTTGTCGGTACTGGAAGGCTGGAATTTTTCCTTAAGGTGTTATGCTCAGAATCAAGAGAAAAGTGCTGAGTTCTTGAGAAATGACCTCAAATATCTTTCTAGCGCCTTTGAAGTGGCTCTGCTTTGCTCATGTGATCAGTTAATAGTTTCAAGCCACAAATTGAGAAGAATAGTTGATATATTAGCTGTGAAGATGAGGAGATTCTTAACGTGTATCAATGGTGAAACCAAGTTAGTTGTTGCCGTTTGGTCTTTACACTGCCATGCTGGTATGGTGGCTAGTGTCGTTGTATACCGCTCAGTTGTCGGGGGTTAACGTCTCCCCCAGGCCAATGAAAAATCATTGGCTCTGTATCATGATCAATTACTTGCTGCGGTGTGGGGGTCTGAGGTGGGAGGTTGAAACCAGCATTCTTTAGAAGTTTGAATTTCAAGTCATTGGCCCCTTTGGTGTGCTTGTTCCATGTGAGTAGGTTTCATTTACTGAAATAATAATGATAATAAAAAAATCTCGCAATAAATCTAGAACTTACTGACTTGTGACTTTCAGGGGAGTTCATGTAGTTCCGCTGGATGTCATTCCATGACTGTCAGAATTGACGATTTGTTGGAGTCATCCTGAGAAATTTGAGAACTGATCCAATTCTGATTACTATCCTTGTGATAGAACAAGCTCAATTCCTAATAGTCCCACTCATTTACTTTACTATTGTTACTATTTGTATCTTTTTCCATTTAGCAAAAGACTTTAGCCATATTTTTTGTTTTTTTTAAATATGGGTTTTGCGAACGTCTGTTTATTGATTAAATAGACGTTCGTCACTTGAAACTGAAGTCTGAGCTGTCAATAAACTTGCAGACCTTGGCCCCCAACTGGGGTTGAATCATTTGTCAGAACGAGTGCAAGTGCTTTAAGAAATACACTTCTCTAATATGAAAAAGATTGTACACGATTGCAGAGCTTGGCATGCCATGACTGTTGGGAACGGAGTTGCAATTCCGTCTCAAGGATTCAGTAGAAAAGATTGTAGACTTTAGGTTTATATTCGTTGTTTTCTTGGCTAAAAACTGAAACAACATATTTATGGCAAACTTCGTTTTCCCAGTGATTGCAGATAGATGCTGTTAAGTAAA
The DNA here is from genome assembly GCF_015104395.2 of Macrobrachium nipponense. Taxonomy (NCBI): domain Eukaryota; kingdom Metazoa; phylum Arthropoda; class Malacostraca; order Decapoda; family Palaemonidae; genus Macrobrachium; species Macrobrachium nipponense. Next base: position 31,886,446 of record NC_087216.1, read on the forward strand.
TAGCCTTAAGTAGTGCGTGTAGTTAACGGTATGCTTATTGAACGCTGAAGCATTGAACGGCGTTTTAGGTACAGTTTCAGAGACAAGACTTATGATAAAAACTGCCATTAAATCTCGGGGAATATTTGTAGTGCTGTTGTCGCGACTCGTATTTTGAGTGCTGTACGCTAGTTTTACTTACTGTGAATTATAGAACCATAGTTCACTTCTGTATTGTCAGAATGAATTCAGTATACAGTGTACCGTAACAAAGGAATATAAAACCATCAATTATCCAGAAATTCTTGAAGTCTGCAAATTGACCTGATAGATCGAGCGCATCAGGGGGCAGCCACACCAACGAAGCTGAAGACAATGTTGAATTTGAAATTGGAAGTAATAAAGTTGAAAACAAGAAAAAAGGTTGAATAAGCTTCAATATATTTTTCTGTTCATCCATGAACAATGTTTGCTCTCTCATCAACTTCCCCGTAGGGGGATAGTGCCGTTAGTGTACCTCATGCGGTGCATCGGCATTACTTGAGGTTTTTTGCAGCGTGCCTTTAGCTCCAAGCTGCAACCCCTTTCGTTCCTTTTGCTGTACCTCCTTTTATATTCTCTTTTTTCCATATTACTTTCCAAACACTCCTAACAATTGATTCATAGTGCAACTGCTTTGAGGTTTTTCCCCCGTTACATTTTTCAAA
>NC_087216.1:31892131-31944631 GCF_015104395.2 Macrobrachium nipponense
GTAGCGAGCACAATGTCAGAAATTACATTGACCTCTTTTTGCGATTTCGAAGGGGAAGTGGAGCGCAGCTGTGGTTTTTTTTTCGGTGGTGAAATGATGAGCGTCAAATTGTCGGAAAGTACCAATACAACTCTTGTTTTCGTGAAAGCTTAATTAGAAATTGCCTTGGCTAAAGTGCGTGGTTTTAGTAGGTTGGGTTTGAGGGCCGATCAGCTCATCGTCTAAAATATACCAGTGTCGTTTTGAGTGGCCATTGTTCCCGAGTGTCGGTAAAAGGAATTCCAGATTACTTCCTTGCCTTCAAACGAAGATTTAAAGCGTGACATTTTCCTCCCTCATTTAATTACAAAGTTATTTTGAAAATTTCCCCTGATATAACATCCAATTTTACAATATTATTCCTTGTTCATCGCAGATACCTACGATTTTGATGGTATTGTTTTCTTTCAAAGCGTTTAGTTTAATTATGTCGATTTCTGATTGGCTGTTAGCTGAGTGACATCACGTCTCATCTGTCTGAATCGAGGCGTATCCATGAAGTCTTACGGAAACTGTGAATTCTCATCAGCGGTTGGCTACCTCAGATATAGTGACGTCACCTGTGTCGAAGATATGGTCGTTTGGGATTGGTCGCCTGATGGAATGACGTCACGTTTGTTCTTCTTGACTGACATTCCGGCATTTTAAGGCCCGTGTTGTGACTCAGCAGGCGTGTATGTCTACATGAACGTACGCAATCCAGCACGTGCATGAATTTTTCCCCACAGACTGCCTCGACAGTCTGCGTTTCATTGCCTTATCAGTAACAGATAGTTTCCGAAGGTGGCAGTGTTACACTTGCGTATTTGTTTGTGCTTTGTGAATTTCAGGATTGACTTTTGTGCTTAGAAAGCTGCTGGTGGTGCTTGGTGAATATTTGTGGTGAATATTTTTGTGCATACAGGGCCGATCTCCTGTGATGTTCATTTCCCGTTCCCTTGTAGGAAGTGGAGAAAGGCGTTTGATATTGTGATGGTGTTCGTCAAACTCGCCTTGTTCGCCTCGTCAGGAGGCCGGCGGAATTTACTGAAGGGTTTGACTTGCTGGGCATGAAATGGCATTAGGTATGGTAGAGTGCTCGCACAATCAAAGTAATTACTGACTGTACCCAAAATTTGTATATTTTTGAACACTCACTACCCAAAATCTTTATATTTTTGAACATTGTATATCTATACCCTCCTATGTACTGTTTGTATGCATTTGTATTTATGTATTATACACACATATACTAATGTGTGTGTATGTGAAACTTTGTGAATTTTAATACTACTTCCTCATATGAATCTGTTACTATATTTGCACGTGGGACCCGCAGAGAGTGAACTCCACATTCATGAAGGACTTAAACCCTTAAAATGTATTTGATCGTATATGTTGAAGCTCGGATATAGGAAGTACCATGTCTTACTGAATGGAATTTGACGGCATTTTCCTTATTGAAAGGAAAAAGCAGAAACCACTTACTTTCTAGTGACCGTTTTATTAAGTCATATTCGTGACTCGTGAATGCATTGTGTTGGATTTCTTTGGAACTCGGAACTTCCCAGCTCAGTAAGGCGATTGAAATATTTTTCTTATTTATCATTATTATGACTCAAGGTTGTTGGCGTTATCTATTTATCTGTTTCCATAGATCTATTTATCTATCATCTGTGTTTCTTTTTATGTTACGTTTTTAATTGTTTTATCGCTCATTCCACTATATTAATCACGGGAAGACTTAAGTGTCGGTATTGTGACTGCACCGACTTCAGTTAATGTGGTAAAGTTATTCGGAAATACTACAGTACGTGTCACTGGAATGTCCTGTAATTGCAGGACGCCAAGGTCGAACCATTTTTGTCTCTATTTCGTTCAGATTTGTTCAGCTTCCGTTATGCGTCTGTGCTCTGCTGCAGTTCATTCTTTGTTTCTTTGCTATGCTCTGCAGTATGGGGTGGAACTTGGGGAAGTGTATGTCATCATCTATACAGATGCCATTATTAGCTATTTCCTTTACTTTGATTATTTGCAAATTAGAATAGATAGCCGATTTACTGGCTCGCTTGGCGTTGCGTCTGCATTATGGTTTTGTGCTAAATGGTGCAGCATTGCACTGGATGCTGAAACATATACCCGTCTTTGATGACTGGTATTATTATTCCGTATCATTCCCTGGACAACGTAACAGTTGCTGAGGCTAGATGAAATCGTTTCTTGTTTTACGTGGCCACTGGTCTTTGGGACTGTCATCTTTTGAGCAATTCTTTCTTTTCGTGGCTAATAAGCTCACTATTGTTATGAACAATGCAGTTAGTGTACGCAGTGTTATTGCTAAATTTACAGGTCTTGTTGATTTTGTTGATCTTGTTGTGAATATTTTCATTCTGAATTGCTTAGTTTTTGTTCGTTTACAGTATTTTCATCTTACACTGCAATCGGGTGTGCTCTCTCAAAAACTCGGGACCTTGAGATACATTTTCCTTGGTTTTAATCTCGTGCTTCTAAGTAAGACCCGATTTTTCATCAAGAATCTTGTTTCTGGAAAAGTCGATTTCCAGGCCTTGCTATCGAATCATCAGGCGACTTGTGAATATGACTTATCATTCAATTTTTCGTTCTAAAATCTTCAGCAAATATTTGTGTATTGGGGCTGTTCGCATTGACTGCCTTTTGGGAGAAATTCGATTAGCGATTCCACGGTGCGAAGACGTTTTTTTTTATCTCCTTGAGACTTCAATGCTAAGCAGACTGGCTTTCCTTGTATTGCATGTTTTGTTACTGGTCAGAATGACAGAGCGTGTGTGGGGTTCTGATATTTCTGGTCGTTTCCATTTGATAACGAATCTTGCTTGTTCCCGGTGTTGTAGTGGATCCAATTCTAATATGAGCTTCAGCAGTACTTGAGGTATATATTGACCATTGAAGTTAATCACTATATTCCAGTACCAATACTTAATGAAAACTTGGTTTAATTCGTGTGACAACTTTGGGTTACAGATGCAAATATATCTTAAATATTAACCTCCCTTTTGGAACTGATTGAGTATCAGTCATTTTGCTGGTTCCATACAAAGAAAACTGTCATTTAGAAGGGTTTCAGAAAAACGAGAACTTGGCTTTACAGATGCAAATATATATTTAATATTAACCTCCCCTTTTTAAAATGAATGAGTATCATTCATTTTGCTGGTTCGATACAAAGAAAACTGTCATTGGGAGGGTTTTCAGAAAAACGAGAACTTCTTCTTCAAATTGAACAAGATTAACAGCATCAGACTAATTGACGAGAGCTGTAACCATTGCATGGTTTCTTGCACTTATAGGCTAGGCCACCGCAGAGAGACGTGGAGTTTTGTGGGGTCCGGATTCATAATTAAGTTTCCATCTTCCGATTGACTTCAGTAGCTCCTCTTCTCCCGGGTGGGGGATAGTATTGCCAACTGTAGGGTAATTGCCCTACGTGTAGGGTAATCTGAGCAAAATCTTAAGACAGCAGTGCAATATTTTCAAGTGTAGGGTAATTGTAACAAGGTAGGTTTAGATCAATATGCTTATTAGTATTTATGATATTGTATATAAACATATTTATTATCATAGCCGCAGAATGTTGGGTCATTTACAGTTATGTAGGGTAGTTTCTCGTTTCCTGTTGGCATCACTGGTGGGGGCCTGCTTTGACCTCCGACAAAAATCGAACTCAATTTTTTTTAAGGAGTTTATCTTTGACCTGTATATGAAATTTACATTGCGTTCATGTGGTCTTTGATGACGCATTCTTCCTTCTGAATATCGTAGATGATTGTTAGAGTTATTGTATTTTGACTTTTTTTTTTTTTTTATAACTTTTGCATTTGAGTTTATTGCTACTTGGAGTTTTATTTTGCAAGCTAAGGAAATGATAATATTTGGCTCCTGGTTCTAGTCGCTAACAGTTCCTCGTTGGACGAGTGGTTTTCGCGTTCGGCTACCAATCCGGTGGTCCGACGTTCGATTCTCGGTTCGGCCAACGCGGAATCAGAGGAATTTATTTCTAGTGATAGAAATCCGTTTCTCGATATAATGTGGTTCGGATCCCACAATAAACTGTAGTTCCCGTTGCTAGGTGACCAATTGGTTCCTAGCCATGTAAAAATATCTAATCCTTCGGGCCAGCCCTAGGAGAACTGTTCATCATCAGTGGTCTGGTAAAACTAGGATATATGTAATCTATACTCAGTTTCTTTCCATCTGTCCACCCGCCTGTGGTGTTTGCGTATGGTAACACTGCGTTCCGGGCTTTAGATAGTTACATTCAGCTTACATTCAACAATTATAATAATATCCTATTTCGGATATTAACGGTGTAATTCGCATACAGTAAATTGTTAAAACACTTTTCAGTTGCAAATGTAGTATACCCAGATATCCTTTTATTTACCGAAAACTTACGCATAGTGTAACTATCGAAAGCCCGGGACGCAGTGTTGCCATACGCAAACACCACAGGCGGGTGGACAGATGGAAAAAAAACAGAGTATTGTCGCTAACTCAGCAAACGCCTCGTCGGCCGAAGTTGGACGAAAGTCATAAAATGGTCACAGATGAGAACGTAGTGACAGTTGTTATCATTCAGTCTTACTTTTGTAAGATTTTCTTTAATCTGTTTATTTCTTGACTAGCATCAGATCCACTTACTTTCACGGCCTAATAATTTTTTGGCGAGCTTCTCTGGTTTTGGATTTATTGTCATATATTTTTTTACTTTTTTTATTTATTTTATAAATAAACGCCTTTGTTTTCTTGTAGGGCATTTGTAACTTAAACGTATCCAAAATCCATTATGGTTCTTCTATTGGCATGTATCTGATTATTATTATTATTATTATTATTATTATTATTATTATTATTTTTATTTATTTATTTATTTTTTTTATTTTTTGTCTACCACAGTCATCCTATTCGATTGGGTGGTTTTTATAATGCGCGGTTCAGGGTTGCATCCTGCCTCTTTAGGAGCCCAGCACATTTCTCACTAGGTGCTCTGTATCTATTAGCACACTCCTCTGCTTGAGTCCTGAAGCTATTTATCAGTATTATTATTATTGAGACTTAAAAGCTACAGGAGTGTTAGAAATATTTCTGCACAGAGTTAAAAACGATAGGGAGAGACTTTCATACTACCTCGTATCCCTCATAACTACAGATCAGTATCTGAAAGTCTCTCCTCTTATCGTTTATTTTTAACGCTGCTGTAGCTTTTAATTCTCGATATTATGGCGTCGTTACAGGGGTTCCTTGGTTCATTATTATTATAATAATAATAGTAATAACATTATTCTTAAGAAATTCACAGTCTCGTGAAGAACAAATTGTTGAAAAATCCACAATTATATATTGAAATATATTTCTATGTAAAAAACAGACTTTCGAGCACCGTCTACACTGATAAGGGATCGAAAATCTTTGTTTTTACATAGAAATATATTTTAATATGTAATTGAGGCTTTTTAACAATAATATTATTATTACACATGGAACATCGCCAAGGTGAGTAAGACGCATTTAGCTTGAACTAATTTTTTTATGGAAGGTTTGTAAACATTGTTTTAACATATGCTTCCGTTGCTCTTGTTACGAACGAAGAAGCGTATCGAAGACCGTTATTGTTACCTCGTCGTCGTATGTTGTAATAAGAGAGCCGCTAAAAAGACGCAATTGTTCTTGTGTAATAGAGCAACAAAAAGAAGAAACGAAACAAACTGTAAAGATGTTGTTGATATACACAGTTTAATTTACCCACCTGAAATAGATTGGGCCAACATCTAAGAGTTTCGGGAAGGAAGAAACGAAACAAACTGTAAAGACATTATTAATATAAACACTATTTAATTTACCCACCTGAATCAGATACGTCTATTGGGCCAACATCCAAGAGTTTCGGGTTGCAAGAAGAGGCTTGTTAGAGTTATCTTTTGAAGCTGTTCCTTGTCTCGACTTATTTTATTTTTTTATTTTTTTAAATTCTTTTGTGTGACTATGGGTGTATGTTCATGGTGTGTGAGCGCTCGTATACATACATACAGACATACATGCGCACATAAACGCTTCTTTATCCTCGTACGGATTGACTCCACTTAGCTGCATGCCTAAGGCACTGTTATCGTTAACATAGCCAGAGTAGAGAAAACACAGCGCAAAGTTATCGCTACACTGGTACTTTTAATGGCTGAATCCTGCATGAACCTTGTGAATAAACCTGATTTTTTTTTCTTTTTTTGAGAAATAGAGAACATTCGTTCATTTCGTGCAGGTGTGTTCTGTGGAAGAGTTGGGCCTCTCGCAGCGGCCTGTTTGGAGCAGATCCGATCTCGAGGTTGCCTTTTTGACTACTTTGTAGCTTCTACTTGGTTTTCGGTTTTGTAGGACAGAGTTCGCTTAGAAACAGTCCCCATGCGAAAAATTTGCATCACAACCTCGTATTTCATGTATATCTTAGTTTAACCAGACCACTGAGCTGATTAAAGCTCCCCTAGGAGCTAGCCCAAAGGATTACATTTTTATGTACGTGGCTAGGAATCATTTGGTTACTTAGCAACGGGACCTACACCGTATTGTGAGATCCAAACCACATTATATCGAGAAATGAGTTTCTAATCACCCGAAATACATATCCTCTGATTCCGCGCTGGCGGCAACTGGGAGCGAACTCGGGCTACCAGATCGGTAGGCGAGGACTCGACCGACTCATCCATGCGAAGACTTTGCAACACAACCACATAACAGCAACATATGTCAGTGTCCTTTTAGATTTAGGGAAAAGGAAAACCGCACCACTTTGGGATATGGAATGGTGGAATATTTAAGAGGAGATGTGTTACTTTTTATAAAACCCTTTTTGAAGCGTCAAAGATTTGAGTTAGGAGTTTGGTCAGCGTTATCAAGGATGAGATTTTTAGAGGAGGCAGTCTCAGGGTCGCGCTGTAGTTGTTCTTATGCTTCTTTGTATTGGTCATGAAGTGTTGCAAAGGTCCATCCCTCATGGCTTAATATATGTATTATAAGTTTTATCTCTATTTGCTCTAGATGTGGTCATATGAAAAGTGAATTAAATCATTTCGCTTTCTGTCTTTTAAAACTGAAAAAAAAGGACTTTCACCCAGACACTGACTTTTACTGTAAACAAATGGGCATAGAATACCAGATTCCTTTGGTTGGTATTCGGTAACATGTCCTCGCGGACTTTTCCCACCGTTAATTGGAAACGAAGACAGACCTGCTTTTTGCAAAAAGGACATAATCTTCAAGTGGAGGGGAAGGAAAGAAAAATATAAAAAGTATAAGATGAGAATAAACGGCTAGATAGATGTATGCTTCCCTAAATCATAATCTTCATAGGAAACAGGACACCTCTTGCATTGGTGGTAATAGATGTCGTGACGCCTCCACACATTAACCAGTCAATCATCGCTACATTCATCCATCGTAGTATTCTATACACATATATATTAATATCTTTAAAAATTGGTGATCATCCTCCTCGTATGAAGATAAGCCCAATCTGCTTAGTATATCTCAATCTAGGTATTAAGTTCCTTCTCCTCTGTCACGCGATATGCTCTCTCAGTGTTGTAATACTCTTTCATTTGTATGTTTACATGTATAGTTTGATCCTAGTCTTGAAATGTAATAGTCTGATGCTTATACTGCCATATTCCAGCCCAAGCTGAAAGCTAGGTTGTACACACACACTCACACTACAATTATGCTCTTTTGTATGATAAGAATTATTTTAGGGGCAAAACATTCCTTGCAAAATTTGGGAAGGTGTACGGTAGCATATTGATTGGGAGAGACCGAAGACAGGTAGATTGATGAAGGAAAAACATTGTGGATGTAGACAAGGAAGGGTGTTTCTACATCATTCGTTTGTTGGAAACCATTTGTGTGACAGGTTTCAGAGGAAAAGAAAAAGCTGTGTTATTGGTATGGTCTTAGAAAACGGAAAAAAACTGAAAACAAGATTGATCTAGATACAGCGAGGAAGGTACTGGAGGCATATGGCGTAGAAAATAGTTGTAGATAGCAATTAAAATGTCTAATATTAGAACAAAAATTTCGACTGGAGAGTGATTGCTTTGGTGTGGAAATGTGTCTGAGACGCTTTCCGGTGTTTATTTCATATCTGCGGAGGTGAATTGATGTAAGGCAGCAACAACAGATGTAGGTGCATTATGGTCAGATAAGAAAGTGTGTTATGAAGGGAGGAAGGAATTGCTGATGTTTGGAATAGATACAGGGACAGTGAACAGAAACTGCAGAGACAAGGTTAAAAAAGAGTGAGAGTAAGATTAAAGCTCTTGAGGCTACTGAAAACCAGGATGGTGGTGCAGGTTGGCACGGACAGATGACGATTCTCGGCCATTCCACTGAGGAGCGAGAGATGTGTATTTCTGGTGATAGAAGTTCACTCTCGACGTGGTTCGGAAGTCACGTAGAGCCGTTGGTTCCGTTGCTGAATAATCACTGGTTCTATGCAACGTAAAAGCACCATACAAACAAACAGACAGATGAAGAATGAAACCAGTTGGTTTGTATCGATATATGCGAGTGTATGGAAATGATAATATTGTAGGATTAGAGAAGAGGTAGATATACACAATATTTGAGCCAAGGAAGAGTATGAGTGGAAGCCAAAGTTACTTTCTAAGAAGGTTGCTAAGCCAACACTCCTGTGTGTAAGCGAATTGTGTAAACTGAATTGCTGAGAAATATAAAGATACGAAATGACTTCATAGGTCCCAGCGCTTGGTTTTTGGCCTAAATTCCCTATTTTATTTTATAAGGGAATAAGAAGTAACTGTAGAGGTAAACTGCAAAACAATCACTACCAGGTCTGGCCTTTCAACTACTGTGTCAAACATGGATTTCTTGTGAAGGAAGCTTCCATAAAATTAACGGCTTCATTTATATACACAGGGTTCACCAGTAGTGCATAAATTCCTACGCACAGTGCGCCACTCACCCGCGTATTACATGTGCTGTCGCACGTCTTGGATGTTAGTTACTTCCCTCGATTCCAATACTTCCCTCGATTCCAATACTTCCCTACTCACTTGATCTAGTACTGTTTAGATCTTCCTGGAGAGAGAGAGAGAGAGAGAGAGAGAGAGAGAGAGAGAGAGAGAGAGAGAGAGAGAGAGAGGGGGGGGGGGGGGGGGGGGTCAGGCATATTCAGAAAGATCTTCATTCACTTAAACAACACATAGAATATGAATGATATGAGCGAGTGTATTTTCTGATGGAAAATGAAATTGCCACGTATTGTTCTTCCATCTGACACAGATACTTCGTGTTTTCTTGTCCTTTCTAATACTTCTGAAGTATGCTTAATTTTGTCAAAAATAAATATTTTTTTATACCATCGAATCGGTTCTCCGTATGTGAACAACACTTCAAAATTTGAAATCGATTTTTTATCTTTTATGTCCTCACCGAGTGATAGTATTCAATTCAGTCATCTGGACGTCCTGGAATTCCTCTCGGTCATTTGTATCCAACATCAGTCCCGCGCTGAATAATCCCTTGGATTCCAGTGTTTGGCTTCAAGCCTAAATCTCATATTCCATTCCATTCCAACATCAGTCCCTTGGAATTGACTTTTGATTTCATTACATTTCTCATTTTGTCCTTGAGTTTGAAAGAAAATTCTATATTCTTCTTGGTTAACCTTTTGACGTAACTTTTCTCTCATTATTCTACCATCATCCAGATTTGCTTTCAGATGCTTGCACAGAACTGTTACCTTTTTACTTTTTCATCCATGCTGACAGTCAATACTCAAGTCTTCCCTGCTTGTGTTCACCCTCAATGCGTAGACTGCGTTGTTATGCATTAACTGTCACCCTCAATGCGTAGACTGCTTTGTTATGCATTAACTGTCAAATTCAGTCACGTTGCAGTGCCTTTAATTTTGTCATAAAGTTTTGTTAAGCTAATACACGGCTCATGCAGTTTTTTAGTTTTATTTTCAAACCTCATGCGAAACCTTCTCTGTGACTAACACTTGTTCCGCGCGCAATCGTTACATCTAAAGTGCATCTTACTTATCCGTCTCTCAAGGGAAGTCCTATCACACACCTTGTACAGTGGAACAATTAATCCTCTTACTCTTTCCTTTGTAACTGTTCCCTCTCCAGACTTACATTACACCAGGGGTGACCAGATTTTTGGACTCCGAGATCTACTCTAACGACTGAAACTTTTACGATCTACCGTACATACATGATCGCATATTTTTACGTGGGTAAAGAAAAAGTTCCAAATAGCGCCATAGTACGATAAAACATGAGTACATTTGTCTTACTTACTTATATATATATATATATATTATATATATATATATATATATATTATAATTTTTTATACATACATAATACATACACATACATACAGACATACAGACAACATCATATATATATATATAGATATATAATAACAATATATGTATATGTATATATATAAAATATATATATATTATATATATATATATATATAGTATATATATATATATATTATATATACATGCTTGTGTTTTTGTTTGTATATATTGTGCCGCCATCGACTGTTTGGCCACCTCTGCCTTACACTCTTAGGTCAACCACTCAGTCATAGCTGTACTGTTGTAATTCTGTTAACCCCTGGCATCTTTGCCATTATTTTCCTTCTCAAGGAGCGTAAACATAGGAATATTAAAAAAAAAAAATCACATATATACGATTATATATACAATTACCCTGACCCTTTAATTAAATTCGACGCCACAGACAAGTACAGTTATATGAATGGGGGAATGTCATGTAGTTAGCCGGATGCCAGCCTCCTGACACACTGTGGGGTTGTGTGTTCTGGGTAGGGGTGTGTGTTTGAATGAAATGTTGTGGACTGACGTTATCATCTTGGATGTCTCGATGTACCTGAAGGTCGCTCTCCCTCTAAGAGATTCAGGAAGGTCGGTTTTCAGTCCCAAAACTCAACTGGAATTTCAGTGTAAGAGAGAGAGAGGTTAACCTAACCTAACCTAACAGTTTAGTGTCAGTCGGTGTTGGAAGTAACTTTTCCATGCAGCTTGATCAAATGACATCGGATTCTAAGGTGATGCACCAGATGAGGAAGAAACCTGGCAAAGCTTTTTCCTTGTTAAGCGGCATTTGAGATGGAGAGAAACTCGCTTTCTTCCGACTAAGCATCAGCCTGCATGTGAAAGTGAAACTCTAATGTCAGCGACTATTGGATAGAAAATGACATGACTCTTCAATGTGTTCACTTTACGTCATGATGAGAAGTTTCAAGACACATATGAGAGAGAGAGAGAGAGAGAGAGAGAGAGGCGAGTCTGACGCACGTATGCCGTATTTGAACCGATTTGCATATTACGATCTATAATACACGCTTATACTGCATATATACAAACACACTTACTCTCTCTCTCCGCTCTCTCATCTCTCTCTCGCTCTCTCTCTCTGTATGTATATAATATATATATATATAATATCTATAATATATATATATAATAATATACTACACACACACATACATACATACTACATACATACATACATACATACATACAACATACTATCTGACTCGTATTGGGAACGAAGCGTGAATAGGATATTTAAAGGCATTTGTAGCTCAATGACTGTATAAAAATCACGGTGATGAGTAAAGAAAATTCACATTATATTACTATATAATAATATTATATATATATATATTATATATATATATATATGTAAAATATGCATATATTAAAAGAGCAAGAACGTTATTGTAAAGGCCCTAAGAAACAGTCGTTATTCTCGTGGACACGTGCCTCTTACAGAGATGTGTGGAGTTGGTGTACCAGCAGCCTCCCACCCCAGCCCGGCAGCCTAATCCAGTTGAAGCAGTAAGATACGGTTATCAGAGAGTCCCATTTAGAAACTTAAGGTCAGATTGCTCTACCGGGTAGAAAGGTTCGTGCGACGGAAGACGTTCGTACAGGATACTAACTTTTGTATTATGCACAACATGTAACCGTAGCTGAGTGAGTATAGCCCTCGGTTCATTTATGCTAGGTCCGTGAGTCGCTTCCGCGCCCCGCCCACGAGTCAATCCATGTCTACGAAATGGACACAAGGCATTTTGCATTTCATATATATATATATATATATATATATATATATATATATATATATATAGTATGTATGTATGTATATAAAGCCCATTAAAACTTCCACCCTTATCAAGGTTCAATGCTTGGCTTGATCAGGGTGGAAGTTGGTCCACCGAAATATTAGTCCTTAGCCTTAAACCAGAGAGTCTTAATGGGCCTTTTATACTTGAGACGTATACTGTTTTAACAAAAGAATTTATTTGCACACCACGCACATATATATATGTGTGTGTGTATATATAATATATATATATATATATATATATATAATATATATATATTATATATATAAATATATAATATATATATATATATATATATATATATATATATAGAGAGAGAGAGAGAGAGAGAGAGAGAGAGAGAGAGAAAGATATTTTAAGGGAAAAAGGAAAAGTTGAACCTACGTAATGAATGACAGGTCCTAGTTGAATCGTGTGTTCATTTTAAGTAATAAGGCTTTAGAAAAAGTAAACATGCTTTTAAAGTATGTGTCAAAACTACCGAGCGCCTCATAACAGTGGAGTCTGTTCGTAGCGTATTTATGGACTAAATGACCATCGAAAGGTTTCATATCTCTTCATCCGAGGAAACAAATTCTGCCTCGTATAATGAAACAAGTAAAAAATGCTCAGAAGTTTCTTTGACGCAATCGATTTTTCTATATGAGCCTCGGCTCATGAAGCTCTCAGCCATGGTCCAGTGGTGGCCTGTCATAGCGTTGCCAGACGTATAATTAATGGCTAACTTTAACCTGAAATAAAATAAAAACTACTGCTGAGGCTAGAGGGCTGCAATTTGGTACTTTTGATAATTGGAGGGTGGATGGTTTACATACCAGAGCGCCTTAGTGGCGTGGTCGGTATGGTGTATGCGTGCCACCTCGGGCATTGGCATTCCATTGGGTTGTGAGAGATGTGTATTTCTGGTGATAGAAGTTCATTTTCGACGTGGTTCGGAAGTCACGTAAAGCCGTTGGTGCCGTTGCTGAATAACCACTGGTTCCATGCAACGTAAAAATACCATACAAACAAAGAACATACCAGTCTGCAGCTCTCTAGCATCAGTAATTTTTAAGATCTGAAGGAGAAAAAAAAAAAAGGTAGCACAAAGTACTGGCGTTTGGAGGAGAGAGAGAGGGGGGGGGGTGATCTAAGTGTGGTTGCCTCGCTCCTTCACACTGGCCTCATGCAAGGCCTTATATATCTTAGACTGTATATTTACAATCTCCTTTCTCTCGCAGCTTGACTGACTTCCTGATGTCAGGCTGCCAGTGATGACTGTAGAGTCTTTGTGATAGCCCAAGTTATTTTTCCTCATCCTTGTTTGGAAGTGAATAGTAATGATGATGTCATTGGTCTCTTTGTTTTGTGTGCAGGTGCAGGTAAAAAAATCAGTGTCTCTCTCTCTTTTTTTTTGTAGGTTTTCGTGTATTAGACGTTCTTGATCACTACACTGAAAGTGTTCTTGATTCGAAAATGAATACGTACGGATAACCGATATATCACCCGAGCTCTCAAGTGTAAGAACTTGTATCACTATTATTGGAGTCGAGAAAGTCCAACGTGTTCTATTATCTTAAAAGTTCGAAAACTTGAAGTGAAGTCGAGGGAAAATCATCAGTCAAGTTCTCAGTCTCCGTTTATCATCAGTAGGAAATGGAACTTTCCATTTGCCAACTTGCTGGGGATGATTTAAGATGCTCCGTCCGTCAGCTCTTGAGAGCCATGTCTCAAGTACTGCATGAAGATACGGGAAATGAACGGTCGCTCTATTTAATAAAATATTTAAAAAAAGAGAAAAAACTGGCAATGTTATGGGTGACTTAATTTTTAAAGATTTTTTATCGATTATCTTTAGGTAAGTATTAAAAGGAAAACATCTTCTGCTACCTTAGAAGCACTTGATGCTAAGATAGGTTTGCCTAGCTTCAGGACTAAGAAAAAATAAATCACCTTGTTCGAAACAGCTTGACAGAGGTTAGATAAACAATTTCAGACCTTTTCACTCAGCTCCGTTTGATATCGCTTCTCGCTCCCAAAACATATACCTACGCCTGTCCTCTTCACGATTTCTTAGTGCTTCATTCATAAATATATGAAATCGCCTTGGATACAACACACCCATATTTAAGACCAACGTTGAAACAAAACCAGTCACAATCTCAATTAGCTTTACAAAGTCGTGAATACGTTCCACTTTCATCGAGAAAATTTCTTAATTGTTCACATCCAGAAACCTTTATATATCCTATCATTTGTGTCGTGGTTCATATATCACATATAATGCATACAGCTCTTTCCCTGAACTCGCAAACTTCGGAAGACTCTTCCATAGTCACTTTGCTCAATACATCCACATCCTTGCGCAAAGGATATATATTTATGTTCCGTGAGCTGTGCCTGCCTTACTTTCTCATTCTGGACGTGACCTCACTCGAAGCCACATCTATACCGCAGCATCTCGCTTCAGTTCCGACAGCTCCCGTCGCCTTTTGTTATTCCTCTGTTTAATTGACGTGTTGCATCCTCGAGTGTGTTCTAGAAGTATACCTGAACCTGATCCCTTCGTTCTTAGATTTTACTTTTCTTTTATCCTCATCGTTTCAGCGTCACTCCAGAATAGTCACTGTCGACAGAAGACAGCGTCCGCCTCAGACAAAATGCCTCATGTCTTGTTCCTTTCAGCTTTCTGTAAAAGAAAACTGGAGATGGCTGCTATTTGTCTGCTCGTCCGCACTTTTTCGTCCTCCCTCAGATCTTAGAAACTGCTCAAGCTAGAGGGCTATAAATTGGTATGTTGATCATCCACCCTCCAATCTTTAAACATACCAAATTACAGCCCTCTAACCTCAGTGGTTTTTATTTTATTTAAGGTTAAAGTTAGCTATAATCGTGCGTCTGGCTATAGGACAGGCACCCGGCTCTCAGTTTGGACTCCCACCGGTGTTACTTCTCTAATATTAAGGTAGTTCATCTGCCATTTGTTTACGTTTACACGTAATTCTCAATATCCACATATTTTCATTTACCTTGTCTTTGAAAAGGGCATGAACGTAAGAATTTTTTTTTTTTTTAGCTGGATGAAACATATGTACGTAGTCAACAATTTTGTTTAAGGATTTTAGAAATTGCTCAAACATCTCTTAATAGAATTGCCTTTGTGCGTAATATTACTTTCTTTATATATATTAACTATCTCTCTCTCTCTCTCTTATATATATATATATATATATATATATATATATATATATATATATATATATACATATATATATATATATATATATATATATATATATATATATATATATCAAGTATAAAAGGCTCATTAAAACACACTGTTTTAAAGCTAAAGACTATATTTCGGTGGACTTACTCCCACCCTTATCAAGCAGATTATTAGCTTTAAAACAGTGTGCTTTAATGGGCCTTTTATACTGGAGACGTATCCTATGTTAACAGAAGAATTTATTTACATTAATATATATATATATTATATATATATATATATATATATATATATATATATATATTTATATATATACATACACACACACACATTATATATACACGTCTTTATTTGTGTGTGTAATTGTGTAGAATGTAATGCATGTTCTTAATTAAATACTTGTATATTTGTACCCTGCGCAATGCATGCTAAAGAAGCAGGTGAGAAATTTGTCGTTAAATGCGATCTGCCAATAATCAAGGAAAATGACAGTCTCTCTCTCTCTCTCTCTCTCTCTCTCTCTCTCTCTCTCTCTCTCTCTCTCTCTCTTCTTATATCGTCGAAACAATCCTAAGTGAGGATAGTAATATCGAGCAGTTGTGCATCTTTGTCAGGGAAGCGGGTGCCTTCAATAAATTTTAAATTGTACACATATGCAATATGTGTATGTATAGACAGTGTAAGGGAATAAATATGATTTTAGAGTACGCACATACATTATATATTATATATATATATATATATCCTATATATATAATATATATATTATATATATATATATATTATGTTTTTAGATATTTGTCATTTGAAACTATTTTTATTTTTTTTATTTATTTAATTTTGAGTTTCCTTTTCTAATACGGCATCAATAACTTTGGTTTTATAGCAGTAGTCAATATTCTCTCTCTCTCTCTCTCTCTCTCTCTCTCTCTCTCTCTCTCTCTCTCTCTCTCTCTCTCTCAGCTTAGATGTAGCACGTCAATTTCTCAATACGTCCACCAGTATTCAAGTGGGTTCGATCTCTTAAGTCAAAAGAGCCACTTTGTTGACCTAAGTTTTGGGTCGATGCCACACTGCTGAGACAATCACTAGGCCTAGGGTAACGCATGAGAAGGGTTTCAGGACTACCTCATCGAGGCATACAATTTTTAGGAAGATTTAAAGAAACGTCAGGTGATTCTCTCTCTCTCTCTCTCTCTCTAACGAGGTGCATAATTCAATCCTCCTCGCCTGGTTCTAGATTCGAACGGGTGATCTTGACGTCATACCGTACTACTAGCAAGCTACGAGAAGCGCCGCAGTGGCGTGGTTGGTATGGTCTTTGCCTGCCACCTCCGTGGCCGCGAGTTTGATTCTGGGGCATTCCATTGAAGGGTCAGAGAGTGTATTTCTGGTGATAAAAGTTCACTCTCGACGTGGTTCGGAAGTCACGTAAAACCGTTGGTCCCGTTGCTGAATAACCACTGGTTCCATGCAACGTCAAAACACCAAACAAACAAACAAACTACGAGGTTGTAAATGTTCGTTACATAGTCAAAATACGTATACCATCAAAAGGGGAGGGCCTCGATGAGGTAATCCTCATAAGATGATCATAAGATACTCTTTCTCCCTCTCTCACAGACTTCTCAGAACGTGGAAAGGCTTAAGAAAGAAAGAAAAAAATCATTGTATACCCGGATTCTTGATAGGTGTGCGAGTGTGTGTCGGCAGAGAGAGAGAGAGAGAGAGAGAGAGAGAGAGAGAGAGAGAGAGAGAGAGAGAGAGAGAGCTCTAATTGAAACACGGATGAAAAGTTCAGGCGGAGGGATGGATGGGTGAGTGAATAGCATCCTTGTGATTCTCGGCCACTCGAGATATCATGAAGGAATCCCTTTTGATCAAGCGATTCGTCAGCCATTGAAAGCTCCAGTCTGTAGGAAGTAGAAAAGAGAGAACAAAAACATTTCGTCGTTGTTCAGTTAATTAATCTCGCCGTTTTTTTGTAGCGTTGTAGAAATGCCACTTTTATTGTCGTTACAAGGTGACTTGGTTTCTTCACGTAAAACAGAACGCAATGGGTGTCACATTTTTTAAAGTAAGTAGTGCTTTTATATGTCATACATATGTGCAGCCTTGCTATTAGCGTTTATATGCGTTCATCCCGTAAAGCGTTGAAATTTATAATTGTTCATGTACACCTAGATTTCTGAGTCATTCCTGTATCCCTGAGTAACGCGAGTCTACTTCGGCCCCTATAATTAGTGAGGCGACGTTGGGATTTCTGTGGCCTATCTTTTATATATATATATATATATATATATACATATATATATATATTATATATATATATATATATGTATATATATATAAGTGAATGTAGACTTCTTGAATGTCATTACTGCCATCCAGGAATGTTGCAATGAACGCCTTTCGAGTGATGCTTCAATATATATATATATATATATATATATATATATATATATATATATATATATATATATATAGAGAGAGAGAGAGAGAGAGAGAGAGAGAGAGAGAGAGAGAGAGAGTCATATCACATTACCGTGATTCATATACATACATCAAGCTACAAAATGTCCTTTAATATCTAATTCGCTCTACCTCGGAATTAATATATTTTCATATATGTTTAACCGAAGGGGAATTTTTTTTGTCGATAAGAGATATGTCGGCTCCCGAGCGCGAGACATCAAATCCAGGACGACAGTGAAGCTTAAACCCATACCACCACCGATTTCGATGGCTCGCGAACGGGAGCCGACAAATCTCCATATCGACAAAAAAATTCCCGTTCGGTTAAACATATGAAAGTATATTAATTCCGAGGTAGAGCGAATTAGATATTAAAGGACATTTGTAGCTCGATACACACACACACACACACACACACACACACACACACACACATATATATATATATATATATATATATATATATATATATATATATATATATATATATATATATATATATATAGTATATGTAATTATATGTTTATAACTGAAGATATGGAACATAATGAATATATTAATAAATCAAATGCTAAGAAGGGAGAAGTGAAACAACGAAAGAGTGAACCAACCACTCCGTTGTTTCATTACTGTCTTCTCGGCGTACTCTGCGCTCACCTAGCTTCGGTGTTCTCGACTCGTCTCTGAAAATAAAATCCTAACGCTACCTGGGTCACGTGGTGTGACCTGACCCCGGCCTCCTTCTCCCATTGTCTTTGTAAACTAGGTCTGAACGTAGCGCGAACCTCATAGTGAGATTAGAAGGATTTTTGTATAACTTTGAGAATTGAAAGAAGTGCAGCTACAAATGTTAATTAGGAAACATGGTTATTTTTAGGATAGAGTAGCAGACATTGGACCAACCACTAGACAATAATCGAATCATAAAAACCGGGTAGTAATCAGCAGGGAATGAACTATCACTCCTGCTTTTAGCAAATCGATTAGCATTACTAAACTTCTAACAAGTGCACGAAGGACAACTTCTCATTCACTTAAGAAACCTATAATCAGCAGTCTTAAGAAAAAAAAAATGGTCCACACCTCCATAAGCATCAAGGCTAAGCAAAAAGTTCCTAATTTCACGGGACCAAAAAGGTAAAATAGTCAGTTTAGCATATGGAAAACAGAAATGAGGCATACAGCTCCCATCACCCCAAAAGAGTTGCATTTTTTCCCGTAGCGAGTGACAAAGTCATTTGGTTTAAATAGATGACGCACTGTAAAGTTTGTATAAAAAAAAAAAAAAAAAAAAAAGGAGATTTTATGATAATCCACTATTGACGTTGCTGTTGGACCTGGAAGGTTTTCCTTTGCAGCAACTTTGTATTCATACTTGGCTGGAACATGAAAAAATCTCATTGTAACACAAAAACAAATATTACGTGTCTTGGATGTTGCCCTAACATTCACTGGCTACTCCCTGTGAACAAGCGCTGCTAGACAGACGAAGAGACATTTTATTGTCGTCTGTAATGACATTTCGAGGAGACAAATAAGAATACATATCTACCAGTAAACCTTGACACGACCTCGGTCCAATCTGACTCTCAGATCAAGGGACAGCAGCAACCCACTGATCCAACACTCATTGGCTACTACTGATAACAGACGAGTTAGTTTTCTCGTAGATGTTGAAAGATGGGAAAAGGAGGTATTTGGCTTTAAATATTCGAGTTTTGTTATCAACTGGCTACTTTATCCTGAGGGCTCTAGTCAACAATACATATATGTAGTACAAAAGTGCCTGAACGGATTGAGTCTTGTATTTGAATAACCTCGTGGTCCGACTATATATATATTATATATATATATATATATATGTATATATATATATATATATATATATATATATATATATATATAAATTTTTTTTCCGGTAACGTCAGTGACTCTTGACCGTAATTGTGGGGCCGGTTGGTGTTCGGTGGCTCCCTCCGGTCACTTTCCTCCGTCGAGTCTCGTGACGATGGTGTATGATTTCAGTTGTTATCGCAACTTTTTTGTTTCGTTTTTTGTTATCCTCACCCCTTTTTAACTTATCGTAACGACCTGTTCCCCTCTCATCATGTGTTCTTTGTAGTTATTTCTAGAGAAATTCCATTTTTGTTGAGTGTGTGTCTGTCCCATTGTTTCTGGTTATGGTGTCTACGTAAGTGGCCTTTTCACTCACGACTATGATGTCTCTTTCTGGATCGATGTTATTGATTGAGATGCCTATTGCCACAAAAATTTAAAAACCCCATCTTTTTTTCACGGGGGCAGGGGAGGGGGGGGGGAACCTCTCTCGCGAGTATATATAATGTTTTCTAATTAGACCCCTGAGAAAATACCATATTATTATTACTATTAGTATCATTACAAATATTTTATCCAAGTGATGATGGATGTCATTAGTCCCACTACCTATTGCGTTTAGTATTATTATTCACTAAGAGTAGCTAAAGCCGGGATGCCATTCGATTCTTTGCCGGTGTTCCGGCCATAACTGTTCTTAAGCTTCGCTTTCACTCTGAGTATATTTTTCTGTCCGTATTAATATGATCATCATTCTCCTCCTAGACGTTCAGTAGCTCTTAAAGTTTTTCCGTCCCAAACTTGAACCTCAAGTCAACCTGACACCCCTTCTTCAAGATCAGCCTGCTACTCCCAACTCTTAGCTTTTAATTTTCGGTACAAAATTTAAATTAATATTTTTCAGGATGCTTTTGTCGATACCCCCAAGAACTGGTTTTGATACCCCCTGGGGTTATTGAGGCACTTCCTTAGGAACACCTGGCTTAGAACTTCTGATTTTAAGATGTGGGAAAACATAGACATTTTTATCTCCTGTAGTTTTCTGTGTTTTTTTAAAGCGTTAGGGCAACTTCAAACCGGTCATTGGAATGAAAAGGGTAGCCGACGTGATATGAAGAAGTTCTCGAGATGGTGAGAATTGAAAGGAGCTCCAGAAGACAAAGGACAAAGTAAGCGGAATGCTCACAGATGTGTAATTATCGTTGCATTGTGAAGCAGTGGCCTTCGTGATAGTCCAAAAATTCCCTGGTCTGGTGATGGATACTTATTGCTGTGCTATTTATTTTGGTGTATGGTTTATGTCTTGGTCTATGTCTCGAAGTAGTTCCTCGTTGGACGAGTCGGTTACATGCTCGATTACAGATCTTGGGGTCCGGGATCAATTCCCCGTTCTGCCAATAAGGAATCAGAGGAATTTATTTCTGGTGATATAAAATTCATTTCTCGATGTGGTTTGGATCCTACAATAAGCTGTAGGTCCTGCTAAGTAACCAGTCGATTCCTAGCCACGTAAAAATATCTGATCATTCGGGCCAGCCCTAGTAGAGTTGTTAAAATAAACTTAACTTTTGACTCGAAGTTTCTACTTGAAGTGCTTTGCTTTGAGATTATCGTAAGATTTGTACGTATATTTGTTCATATTGTGTTACGCATTCGAGAGAAAAAAATGAGTAGGCGGTAAATTTATTCTATTTATTCATTAAAGTCCAATAACAGAAATATAATGTTTTTTTTCGGAACATATCCATTTTGAGGATGCCAACACATCAAAGTTTTTGGGCAAATGATTTTGGGGTAGGACAAAATCAGACCCATAGATTTAAAAAAAAAAAAAAAAAGCCTTAGAACGTTGAGTCGCGAAACCCCTTTGCAGAAGACTGTGGTTGTTATCCCAGACTCAGCCAGACGTGAAATGAAGGTCGAGCTGTTCGAAGGAACTGAACTGACACGAGCTCCGTTGATCTTAGAAATCTGCCGGGTTATTCGCTGCATCGAGAAGAGCACCGTCTAAGAAACTACGACCTCCACTGAACTGGAAGCGTCATTGAGAACATTATCTTGTAAATGAATTAACGAATCTGCTGAATATGACAGGAGAAAGCAAAACCCAGCGGTTTCGACCTTTAGTAGTTCTTTTGGAAATTGGGTGATGATGCGGACCACGCCGCTTTCGGATTTATGACGAGTCTGTGAACTTCAGGTATTTATTGCTTTACGAGACTGGGCTGTATAGTTATGTATTGAAGTGTTTTTTGCTGCGATGATTCCGGGTTTGCACTCAAGTGTATCTGAAGTAGGAGGTTTAAACCGTCGGTCTGTCAGGCAGGAAACAAAGAAGTAAAAAATGCGCGGAAGAATCGAGTTTTTCTGTCCATCGTGTAATCAAGGCCACCGAAAATAGATCTATCTTTCAGTGGTCTCGGTGTAATTTTGTATGAGCCGCTCCCCATCAAACTCTAAGGTCCCTTTCAGTCGGCCGTGGTGGCCTGTGTTGTGGCGTTGCCAGAAGCACTATAATGGATAACTTTAACTCTTAAATAAAATAAAATAAAAACCACTGAGGCTAGTGGGATGCAATTTGGAATGTTTGATGGCTGGAGGGTGGATGATCAACATAACAATTTGCAGTCCTCTAGCCTTAGTAGTTTATAAGATCTGAGGGCGGGCAGAAACAGTGCGGACGAACAGACAAATAACCATCTCAGTAGTTTCTCTTTTTACAAATACTAAAAAAAAAAAAACAAAAAAAAAAAGGGGGGGTGGGGGGGCGGTTGCTACGGTAACGTCGCGTGAAGAAGGGTGTGAATGGGGGAGGGCGGGAACTGATTGGGCGTGGTTTGGGCGTTTGCTCTCATCTCGTGCATTTGACGGCTAGGTAAAAGGAAGGTGTTGCTTTCCTCCACTCCAATCACCTCCCGTTTGGATGACATGCGATGCATTCATCGCAGCCTGATGGGTGTCAGGTTCAGTTATCGGAGGGTTGGATATTTAGTAGTGTTTCTCTTTTGCCGATCGTGTAGGGCCCAGATGATTTGGCGGAAGAAATATATATATATATATATATATATATATATATATATATATATATATATATATATATATATGTGTGTGTTTTGTGCTTACACACACACACGCACACGCGCGCGCACACACACACTAACACACACACACACACACACACACACACATATATATATATATATTATATATATATATATATATATATATATATATATATATTTTTCAAGTGAAGTAGTACCGTAAGTTATAATGATAATATTTTTTTTTACCAGAGGTTGTTATTATTTCAATTGCACTTTTGTACTTATAGTCGACCCTTACGTCTGTTGAAGTATATGTATCACACATCTGTTGCACCGGAAAAACTTTGCCCTTCTGGTGTGATTTTTAACGCAGCGTAAAGAAGATCGGTCCCCGTAGTGATATTACCTTAAACAAGCCCATTAAAATCTGTGTTAAGGTCTGTCCACACGGTCGAACAATGTCCGACGGACAAACATTGTTACCATATCGTAGGCGAAGCAGGATGACGTCATAAGCGTTGAAACGATGGAAGTAGATCTGGCAACAACCAGTGGTACTAGATGAGGTTGTATCCCACTGTTTTTACTCTGCTCACAAGGCAAAGATCGGCAGACAATTGTTAATTGGTAACAATGTTTGCCCGTCGGACATTGTTCGACCGTGTGGACGCACCTTTAGATTCTGGAGCATTTAAACCTTTGAAAATCCTTATTTGTATGTCATCCGTATCGCTAAATGCCGTCAGTGCACCTCACGCGATGCATTGTAGGCATTACTAAAGGTTCTTTGCTGAATCCCTACGGCCCCTAGCTGCAACCCCCTTTGTTCATTTTACTGTACCTCCATTCATATTGAATTATTCCATCTTGCTATCCACCCTTTCCTAACAATTATATCATAGTGCAACTGCGAGATTTTCCTACTGTGGTTTTAGAAATGTACGTTGCCGTCAAATGGTTTCCGTGACCACTTCGAAACAGCTTCTCCCAGAATAATTTACACCTGGGAGAAGCTGTTTCGAAGTGGTCACGGAAACCATTTGACCGTCTTAGGGTACTATCCGTCCAACAGTAAAATCTCTCTCTCTCTCTCTCTCTCTCTCTCTCTCTCTATATATCTATATATATATATATATCCTATATATATATATATATATATGTATATATATATATATTTATATATATATATATATATATATATATATTATATTAAATGATTTATTTATTTTTTATTGCATCCAAACCCCTGATCTCTTCTTTAACAATGCCTTTTTTTAATTCAAGTATAGATCGTTTCAAATTATAGGTATCTTTCTTGAATGCGGTCTATCTGTTCTTCAGTTTCAGGAAATTCGATACATTGAGGTCTTAGAAGGCTGAAGGAGATCTCCCTCCTTAGTCTCCTTAAATATTGCTCCCTGTTTGGTCTTCAACAGGTGACTCGCTTCTAAAATGATGAAAAAAAAAAAGCTTGAGTACCTTTAAATTTCACGTCCCTGAACTTGATATTAATATCTGGCACCAGCATTCAATGAGCTCATTGTACTGCTGTATGATATGTATTATGAAGCTGATCATCATGGAAGCTCTACCCAGCTTGCTGTATCATCCTCCACGTATGTCTGAATATTCTAGTCCAGTGGTTCTTAACTATTTCATAACCACGGCCCCTCTAAGAGTTGGCCCTTTCTTTCACGCCCCCCTTGTATTTATGAGTAAAATTCCCTCCCACATTTAAAGGGGAAAAAATGAGAATGAGGAGTTTCGAGGGATAAGAAGGGAGGTCAATAATTAAAAAAACGTGGTCAGCCTAACGAGCCTAACTAGAGTAGTAGACTATTAAAGTAACGTTATAAGGCGATACTTTTACATTTTTTCATAAACTTCTGAATATTAGTTCCTCTTGTTGAGAGAATAACGAATATAATTAGAGGTTTTTTTTTTTCATTTTTCTCCAGGGCTCGCGTTTCCCATGGGAATTGCTGACGCACGCCCCCTTAAGGGAAGCGCCCCCCAGGTTAAGAACCGCTGTTCTAGTCATTCTAAGGTTTGCGTTTTCTTCCGTGAATTTAGTACCACAGCTTCGTAGTTGTGTTCCCTTTGTGGCTAGATTTACCTTTGAGCTTCCTAATCATGTAGTAGAATCGTTGAAACTTTAAGAAGTCCAAATTTGATGCAAATACCTTTTTGTTTAGCAGGCTGACATGAGTCTCTCTTCATACTTGGCTTATTATGAGCCTTATTTATTTTACCTTTTTATGTAGATTGTTTTATTTTGGGTGATGGGAGGGGAATTCCTTTCTATGCTTTGTTCATTTTTTGTTTTGTTATTTTTTATGCTTTGTTCCTTTTTATGCTGTTCCTCTATTGTTTTGTCCCATTTTTACACTTTGTTCCTTTTTATGTCTTTTCCTTTTTTATGCTTTTTTCCTCTTTTATGTTTTGTTCCTTTTTTTTATGTTTTGTTCCTTTTTTGTGCTTTGTTCTTTTTTTATGTTTTGTTCCTTTTTTATGTTTAGTTCCGTACTTCGAAATTTCCTTTTTCTGAACTGAGCTGCTTTCCCTTTTGGAACCCTAGTGGAGTTGCAATACATACATACATACATACATACATACATACATACAAACCGAATCATTCCAGTTAGAGATAGAAAACCTTCTCAAGCGAAGAGTAAATTTTAGCCTTTCCCTTTAACGCCAGTAATTTGAGGTCTATGTGAAGGTCGGTATAATTTATTAACAATTATGTAATTAGCGTTTGTATTTAAATCGTATTGTGTTGCTTTGTGGAACTGTGGGAATGTGTTAAGTTTCCGTAAAAATAGGCCAGAGTACTTTACTTGATTGTAAAATGCTCTGAAGAAGCATAAGGATAAATTGCTAAAAAACACGAATATTTTTGCGCGTGTACATAATAAGTGGATATTTTTATCACTGCGGCCTTTCTCTTATTAAAACCTGATTCCCGATAAAAATAAAACAAAAAATTGCTAAGAAACACGAATGTTTTTGCGCGTGTACTTTATAAGTGACTATTTTTATCACTGCGGCCTTTCTCTTATTAAAAACCTGATTCCTGATAAAAATAAAAAAAAATGGCCAAAAACACGAATATTTTTGTCCGTGTACATAATAAGTGCATAATTTTATCACTGCGGCCTTTCTCTTATTCTCTGATTCCAGATAAAATTAAAATAACACTTCATGGTGGTTCGCCATTTGCTGAATTAATGATGGACCTTCAGTTGAAAACCGTCGTCACCTCATTAGTTTCATATTCTTACAAGGGACGCTCGTCTGAAGCTTGTCACGCCACGCGCTTACAGACTCGGCTCCCTGAAGACCTTCCATTCCAACACCTTCTTCCAACCCGTCTTGTCATCACTTTCTCGGTCTTTCCCTCGTCATTTCGGTCAAAACTCCTGAAGGACACTCTCGCCACGAACATATCGTCTTCTAGCGCCTCAGCGGCGTGGTTGGGATGGTATTAGCGTCCCACATCTCTCACTCCTCCATTGAGGAGTGAGAGATGTGTATTTCTGGTGATAGAAGTTCACTCTCGACGTGGTTCGGAAGTCACGTAAAGCCGTTGGTCCCGTTGCTGAATAACCGCTGGTTCCATGCAGCGTAAAAGCACCATACAAACAAATACAAACAAACAAACATCGTCTTCTGTTAGCCTCTTTGTGTCCAGATCACCTCTAAGCGCTTCGATCCATCATTTTACATTTTACACCAATTTTTTTACTACAGTGTCACGTCTTGAAACTCGTACTTTTCGTATAGTACGCGAGATATTCGTGATGACAACCTGCCTTCCCTCCACCCCTCTTCACTTCCAAATCTTTGCGTAGCTCCTGATCTCTTCATTGTTTCACCTTCACCTAATCAGTCATTCACCTCATTTTTTTATCCGTTTTCTTTTAATTTTATTCCAGGACAGATATATAAATCGACTCTTTCCATTACTCACTATCTATAGTAGCGTCCAGTGCTCTATTTAATCCGTCATGTACTTTTCCTAATAGTCACTGTTTGCAAGACCAACTTTCACTTGTCCTGCAGGACATTATTTGCAAAAATCAGCCACTTCACATTGCATTCATTCATGGTTCATTTTCATAATTACAGACTTTCACCTTCATCTCCTATATGGTATACTTTCATGTGAATAACTGATTCACCAAGATATGGAACGTGACGAATTGTACAAATAAAGGCAAATGCCACGAATGAAAAGTGAAACAACGGAGTGGTTGCTAGGCCTTTCGACACACGGTCCTTACTATAGTAGATTGACATCAACCGTGCATTTGATGTCTAGGCCAGTCCCTTATGACGCTTCTGATTGGCTGTTGATAAGCCAATCACAGGGCTGGAAACTCTCAGTCTCTCTCGAGAGTTCACATGGGTAGGATCTGTGTTCCATCTCTCCTGAGGGATACGTCTTTCAAAAGTATCCCTCGTGAGAGGTGGGACATAGATCCTACCTATGTGAACGATCTCGAGAGACTGAGAGTTTCCAGCCCTGTGACTTGCTTATCAACAGCCAATCAGGAGCGTCGTAAGGGACTGGCCTAGACATCAAATTCACTTTTCCTTCGTGGCATTTGCCTTTATTTAAATGCGAACTTGTAAGCGTTTAAATGATAAATACCACGGATTTTCTTCTAAATAATCGTGTTTAACATTGTATCTTCACTTCCATCGTTCGGTCAGTAACATTTCTGTCTTTTCGAAGTTCATCCATTCTTTTTCGCTGTGTTTAACGTTTAACGGGACAGTATGCCCATTCCTGTTTTCTTCTTGCTAAATTGACCAGATTAGCTTGTCAGTCCTTAGAAACAGAGCATCCTCTACTAGACCATATCATAGTGGCTTTGTTGACGCAGATGGAAAGGTACGTTTCCTTTGTTATTTGTTAAGTCTGCAGGTTACTTCGTTCATAGGTTGTCTTATTTTTATAAACTAGCTAGAAGAGGCTCTTACTGCACATGGAGCATTGAAGTTACTCCATTCGCTAAATGATGAAAAAGTCTGGAAAGACTATGCTAAATATAATCTCATGTTTACCGTGCTAAAAATAATCATGTGTTTACATTAAGGTTTTCACAAGGCCTAAGCTTTTGTGATGTTTTTCTGCCAGTGCTGTACAGAAAACCTTAGATTCTGTTCATGAAGTGCCGCGTTGTAGTTTGCACACTAAGATTTGACCCGGAGAAGTATATCTGTAAATAACTTCGTTTTTAAAATATAGATTGCAAAGAGAAGTCGTTGGATACTATAGTGACTACAGGAATGTCATTCTTTGAATATCCTGAGAACAGTGTTCTTGGCATACTGCTGTTTATATTATAAACGAATGACATATTGTTTGTCCAATGGAATAGCTGTTTGCTTAAGTAGATGATGAACAAGCTGGTTGTTTATGCGATGATGCTACTTCATTTGGTTTGATTAGAACTCATTATTGTAGGGTTGTGGTTGCTGATTCTCTTAACGGAATAGTGCTAATGGTGATGAATGTAGTTGAACTTTAGCAAAACTCAAACTTTGGTTGTTAGAAGACTTAGGAAACAAGGGGCCCCAACCAGATCTGTTCAGTTATATGGTTTTTATTAAGGACATGCAACTTAATAGAAATTTTAGTTGTCATTGCCAACTGAAAATTCAGATTTTAGTTGCTATTCTTGACTGCAAATACGCTTTTGAGGAGTATATTTGGGTCATCTCTTCCTTAATTGTACAAAAAAAGGGGAAAAAAAAAAAACGCCAAAGTTTCTTCAGCGCAGTTTTCTGTACAGTGTATAATGCTATATGAAACTATCAGCTACGGCTCATGAAACTTTCGGCCACGGCATGGTTGTGACCTGTGTTGTCGGCTCCTATAGCAGTGCCAAACGCACGATGACCTTTGATCAAATAAAAGTTGCTGTGGCTAGAGGGCTGCAATTTGGTATGTTTGATGATTGGAGGGTGAATGATTAGCGTACCAATTTGCAGCCCTCTAGCCTCAATAGTTTGTAAGATGTGAGGGCGGACGGACTGATAAAGCCGCCTCAGTAGTTTTCATTGACAGAACACTAAAAAATGATGACTATACTGTCACACTACTCTTTCTACTACTCGCCTCCACGCTCTCATTCATACTAAAATGTGTCCTTCGCAACTTTCCATGATTCATTCCTGGGATAACCAGCGTATTTGTCGCTCCCTCCAAGAACTCGTTGGACTGGATGCTTCACTGCAGTTTTCTCGGTCTTATCCCGCAAAGCATAAAGGAAAGAGAGCTGTCTGATACGGTTCCTTCAAAATCAAGAGGGTGTATATAAGGGTATATATAGGTATATATATATATATATATATATATATATATATATATATATATATATATATATATGATTTGGTGCCTACGGAGCCAGATGACATTATCAGGCACTATTCTCATTGTGCCATCCACTTTTAAAACTTTCGTTCTTTTCCATTATAGCCATTTCAAAGTCCATCCAGCAGCCCGACTCTTAATATTCTTTTTAGAATTTTACTGTCAAATCGACACAATCTTTTACATACAGTTTCATATATAGTATATAATTTACACACCTGCATATTCTTTATTTCTGTTGTCGGTGACGTTTTCTGTAAGGTGACTACCTGAAATGATAGGGCTGTAGGTTCTGCATCTCTTCAGCAGTGTGGCAGCCTTCTTCATCATAAGTCGCATCTCTTGTATTTTCCAAGGTATTTTCCTCGGTTGTTCGTTGCTTCGTTCCTGGGACGGTACACATGGGTAGTTGCGTTTTATTATGCCTGTATTCCTGTGCCTACTAGAGCATTTTCGTGTCTTACTTTTCCTCTAATACCGTTAACAGTGTGTGGACGAGAGTTTGCGTCCTTGCTCCTCTTCCTGTCAAGTCTGTTGTTATTATATTCTTTCTTATTTGTTGGGAAATATATTTAACATTTTATCTGTGATTCAGAAATAAGTAGATTATCTTGTATCGTCACAGTATATGTTCCAGGAAGGTTGCAGGAAACGTAGAAGAAAAATTCAGAATGCAGAGAACTCTGTTTGATTAGATTTTTTTTGTTTAGCAGAAGTTGACAGTTGACCATAAGAAACTCATTCTTAGTACGGGAGTTAGTATCGTTTGTTTTTTCATATGTTAATAATTGTGATTGTGTATGAATATAAAGTGCGAAATGGCTTTATTATCATATTGGCAATGGTATTGCGCCATTGCCTGGTTTAATCTTCATCATCATCATCATCATCATCATCATCATCATCATCATCATCATCAGGTTTTGTCTTTGTTCCTCTTCGAATCATCCGCTGAAACTTTGCTGTCTCCATCTCTTTGGCATTGCGCGATTTTTCCATTATATTTTTGTCCAGCCAGTGGCAGGAGAAGAACATCGTGAATCTATTTTTCGTGGAAAATACACGTTTTGTTTGGAAACCTCTGCATGTTTTGGGAGAAAGAGAGATTTGCATCTTCCAAAGTTCTGTCCAGTATCCAAAAAACCTATACAACCTGGAGTGTAACGAAATCAACTGCCTCAGTGACTTCTGTTACTGTAAGCTTGTTCGGATGTCTAGAAAAATGCCGTTATTTCATGAAATGAAAGCAGATATTCCAAATACTCCATTGAAGCATAACATTCATGATTCAGTTTTGTTGAAGTCGAAGAAATATTGCAACTGCAGTTTGTGTGTCCTGCTGTGTATTCATATTCCCAGTCTGTAACTGATGTTGATTGGCCAACCCCAAAGCATTGAGTGCCAAAGAAAATTGTAAAGACAACGATTTTGTACTAGTTGTGCGCGTGGTAAATCAAGTGAATGACTAAAGTAACCACTGAATGACTTAAATTAGTAATAGATAGGCCAGAACAAAACTAATCCCTTGTAATCTATAACGATTTCCGATAGTATTGCAATATAAATTTGCAGTATTTAAACACATGAGATAAACAGTACCTTTTGGAAGTAACACTAATGAGCTCAAGTGAAATCAACAATACATTCACAACGTCCTCTGCTTTTGCTGTGATCTCTAGAGCTTTTTGATTGTAGCATGATTTCATTCTCGAGGGTTGTTGTGATGGTAGGTGTTGTAAATCTCAAGTTCCTTTGTGGTGTTTATGAATTTTAAGGGTTAGCTGCATTGGTTTTTTCGCAACTGTTGGAATAGGAAATTCTCTTGCTTTCACTCGTATTTCCTCAGTTATTTAGCATAACATTTTAAAGACCAGAATTTTGATTACTAAAAACTCAAATTGTTTGTGTAGGCAGCCTTTGTGGTAGACTGTTTGCCATAAATGTAACCGGATGTTTATTTATACTGCATACAAGAGAAAGCCCGTTCCTAACTTCGGTATACTGACAACTTACGGATTTCAAAAGATTCCTGAACATTGGAGAAGGATGCACTGATCCCTCCGTGTGTTACGACGTCTGCTGACATGAACATCACATTGCCATATCTTGATGCCAGTCAAAATAGTGCTGGCCTGAATCGGGCAGACATCAGTCAATAATGGATGCCAGGACTGCATAACAGGAGCGTATTCATAGAAAACGGCAATTTTCTCTAAACCAATCTGTATCACAGTTCAACTAACCACTGGAATTTTCATTTGGGTTCCGTAACAAATAACTAACAAGCAGTAAGACAGAAAACGAAGTGGAACAAGTTGTTTGATCTCATTCCAGGTTGAACCAAGTTGAAAAGTGACTGGTCAATTCAGTTATCGGAATGCACTGCACAGAACAGAGCTGATCCAGCACTATGCATCCAAGTACAGATGTCATCGTGACTTTTACGGAGGTTGTCAACAAGGTAGCCCTTTCTCTGACAATAGAGTAGAGAGTATTTGACAGCTTTTCTGTAAATTTATCTCTAATTTTGTTAGAGCAAGTAACTGGTGCTCTTGACCAATAACCATATTACAAAGTAAAACTCAAAACACAGCTCCCAGAATACCATACAAAAATAACTATAGGCTTCCTACAAGACCCATCGTCAGCAGTTATGTTGCTGCTTGTAAGGTCAGATAAGTACTTTCAGTACCAGAGTTATTGACTTTGTATTATAACTACTTTATGGTTAGCAAAGTAACTGCACCAAAATGAAGTAATATTGATCTGCACGTTTCATTTAGGCATCCGTACTGTGAGGAAGTAAGTGCTTGGATATCGACCCTTCAGGAATTTAAGAGAGAGTTGGAGTGATGTAGATTGGCCTGTGGTTGTTGCATTCATTTGTTACACCTTCCTTGTAATGGGCGTCTTGTCACTTCATTTCTGGTCATTTGCAGAAATGTCAGTGTTCTATTTTTGTTTGCTCCAGGGAACTCCATAAAAACATTCAGTGTGGATTTTTGTGAAGCCTTTAAAAAAAGTTGGCCTCGGAAATGGTAACTAGTGATCAGAGTTTGGTAGGGACAGGAATACTAATTTTCTCGGAAGAGACTTTTAAAAGGCAGATTACTCAGCATTGGTAAAGGTTTGTGGTCTGAACACTTTTGATGCAGTATTTGTGAGAGGTTAAGGTGTAAATGTCTTCGAGGATGGCGTTAGCTTTATTAGTTAATGTTTTGTAGCTGAAGAGTCCATTCGATTTTTTAATTTTTTAAATGGGCATGAAACTTCCTCCTGTACCAGTCTTTACAATATTGGTACTAGATGTACCTTAACTGATTGAGATACAAAGATCATTGATGCCAGCAAGCTCATAGACATGGACCTCCGCTGAAACGTTGTTTTAAAGTCTTCAGTACCTATTTATTACAGGTAGCATTGTACTTCATGAATCTGCGTATAATATTGGTAATCTTAGACACGAAGATATGTTATTCAGTTGTATTCCACATAGGAAAATGAAAGATGTTTTGGCCAGAATATGCCCAGCAGTTCCATCCTCCAATGGACGGACCTCTTGGAGCGTTAATTAAAGAAAGCTGTCCACTGCAGGACTAAACTGTCGGGCATATTCTAACCAAAACATCTTTCACTTTCCAGTGTGGCATACAACTGAACCAGAGTATAAGACAGTCTATGGAGTTAACATCGCCCTTAAATTTTTGCATAACAACATTTGTTCCTGATAGAGATCTAGGCATTTATTTTTGGCAAATTTACGATTACTCGAGAAGAGAAGATTGTGAACATCTTTATAGGTTCATATCGACCTATAACAAGCAAGTGGGTTTCCCTTGCTATAGGAAAAGTATGAAGTACTGGTACTCTTCCATGGAAAATCCCGATTAGCATCAACGAACCCAATTAACCGCCGTAGGTAGATCACGGGTTTTTCCGTGTTGCAGTTCAGTGTGTGTATTGGGTGTAGCGTAGTCAGTCTGTGGTGATGGAGGAAGGGCGAAAGAGTTAATTTGGTCGCAATCAGACATAATACGAGTCTCTTAAAAACGAAGGTTTGTTGCTGTGTTACGTTTTCTCTTCCTCCTTCTCTTTTTTGTTTCCTTTCCTTTTTAGATTTCTGTAAAAGAAACCTACTGAGATGGCTTTGTCTGTCCGTCTGCACTTTTGCTATCCGCCCTCAGACCATAAAAACTACTGGCACCAGAGGGCTGTAAATTGGTATATTGATCATACAACCCCCAATCATCAAACATACCAAATTACAGCCCTCTAGCCTCAGTAGTTTTGATTTTATGTAGGGTTAAATTTAGACATACTGGTGCGTGTGGCAACGGCATTGGCTAGTCCACCACCGGGCCGTGGCTAAAGCTTCAGGGGCTGCGGCTCATACAGCATTATACCGAGACCACCGAAAGATGGATCTGCTTTCAGTGGCCTTGATTCTACGGTGAACAGAAACCTCGATTGCTCACTTGTTTTACTATTTCTGCGGCTTCTTCCTGGACTATTATCTTATCTACCTCACTCGTCTCCTTCTACTTCTCCCCCTCCTCCTCCTCCTCCTCCTCCTCCTTCAGGATGTAGCAAATTGTGAAGGACACTGAGAAGAGCCATAGAGCGTCTCGAGATTCCTGCGAAGCGAGAGATCCTATCTCCTCTTACTTGGCCTCTTTGGAGACAGTCTTGAGTACCCGAGTGGTGGGTATATAAACGTTATGTTGCTCCTTGAGCGATTTCTCCTGAAGTACCACTCGACTCGAGGCAGAAGCAATGTCCGTGGCTTCAAGTGGGATTACAATGACCCTGAAGCGTTTGAGTTACAAGGTATTTTAGTAATGTTGCATTCAGCATTCATTTATATTGTAGTTCTTTTGTCCAGTTGTGAAAAATAAATATCCTCATAATTATCCAGGTGCCATATCCCCAAGGACTTTGGCAATCATGCACATTTATTTAAATTTGTATATACGTCAGAGCGTTATTCGTTTCTATACTGACACAAATACACATGCGTGTCAAGTTTCATACAGTATGCGGTCTTGTACTGGTGTGTTTACATCCATTCACCTTTGATGTGCCTTCATTCTTCTCATGTAAGTCTTAGTAATAAGTTCCTGGTGTGAATCACAGGCCAGACGATTTTGTCGTTAAAATAGTAGGTAATCCTTCTATTATGAAGGAATGCTATACAGTATACACGGTTTACTCTTGGGGGAAGATCCCTTATAGAGACAATTCTGGAGGAGAGCATAAGAGGTACAAGGCATTTTAATGTTGAATTCAACATTCATTTATACCGTAATTCTCTTGTCCATGATTTAGGAATTATGAAAAAAATTACAAATATATATATATATATATATATATATATATATATATGAATAACTTGATGACGAAGTATATAAAACGTGATGCTATGTATAAATAAAGGTTTTTTTTGCCACGAAGGAAAAAATGAAAAAGCGAGATAGCCAAGTACTTTCGGTCCTATTCGGCTATCTCGCTTTTTAATTTTTTCCTTCGTGGCAAAAAAAAAAAACTTTATATATATATATATATATATATATATATAGTATATATATATATATACTATGTATATATATGTATATATATATATATACATATATATATATATATATATATATATATATACTATGCATATATATATATATATATATATATATATATATATATTATATATATATATATATTATATATTATATATATATATATATATATATATATTATATATATATATATATATATATCATACTATGTATATATATATTATATATACATACTATGTATATATATATATATATTATATATATATATATATATAATATATACTATGTGTATATATATATATGTAAATATAAAACTTCTACCAGTGGTATATCAATGTTTTATAATAAATGTTTTTACCACTAGTAAAATGAAACCAAGGTATCGCTTCGCCTTTACTCAAGACCATTAGTAATGCAAAAGATCTTGCACTCTGTTGTTTCACCTTCGTGTTTGGAAAAATACCCTCTCTCTCTGTCTGTCTGTCTTATGTATTATATATATATATATATATATATATATATATATATATATATATATTATATATATAGATATGTGTATATATTTCTCACTTGTTCGATGTTATTGTAAACAGAATTTTAAACTATATCAATCGTTGCCTTGATATAGTTTTAAACCCTTTTTACATTAACATTGAACAAGTGAGAAATATTTCAAGAAATGCAAACCATTACAAAACATTGATATAGCCCCTAGTAGAAGTTTTATATATATATTTACACACACACACACACACACACACACACACACACACACACACACATATATATATATATATATTATATATATATATATATATGTATATATTATATATACATGATTTTTTTTTCATAATTCGTCAATCATGGACAATTGAAGTTACAGTATAAATGAATGCTGAATTCTGCATCAAAATACCTTGTAACTCTTAAGCTCTCCTCCAGAATCGCCTCTACAAGGGATCTTCCTCAAGAGTAAATTATAGGATTCCTGTGATAATAAAAGGATTACCTACTATTTTAATGACATAATCGACTGGCGCGTGATTCACACCAGGAACTATTAGGCTCGTATATATATATATATAATATATATATTATATATTATATATATATATATATATATATACACATTTATATATATACAATATGTACATATTTTATATATATATATATATATATATATATGTGTGTGTGTATGTATATGTGTTTTGTGTGTGTGTGTTAGTGAATAAATTCTTCTGTTAAAACAGGATATGTTTGAAGTATAAAAGACTCATTAAAACACTGGTTTAAAGATAAGGACTATATTTTCGGTGGTCTCGTTTCCACCCTTATCATAATTGGTAAACCATGGACAAGGAACTACAGTATAAATGAATGCTGAATTCATCATTAAAATACCTTGTAACTCTTAATGCTCTCCTCCAGGATCGCGTCTATAAGGGTTTCATCGCCAAGAGTAAGTTATGGTATTCCTGTGATAATAAAAGGTTACCTAATGTTTTAATGACATAATCATCTGGCGCGTGACTCACTCCAGGAACTTTTAGTATTTCCATGGGGAGAATAAAGGCACATCAAAGGTGTACGGATGTAAATACACAAGTATAAGACTGCATATTGAATGAAATTTAACACGCATTTATATTTGTGTCTCTATATTATGCGTATATATATGTTTGTGTTTGTGTGCGTATGTATGTATGTGTGATATACGTAGATTATATTATTATTATTATTATTATTATTATTATTATTATTATTGTTGCTGTTGTTGTTGTTGTTGTTTTTGTTGTTGTTTTTGTTGTTATTGTTGTTCGTTTTGTTTTTTTTCCATTGTGATAACAAATATGCTTGTGGGTTTTTTGTTATAACCAGTAAGTTTGGCGAAGATAAAAATATGGTACTTTTTGTCTACAATTGATTTTTGGAATTTTTTTGTTTTTATTTTGTTATTTTTGCCAAATTTAGCTTTATAAATTTATGTCTCTTAAGCGTTGTAGGTATACTTATGATTTTTCATAGAATTCTGAAATTAGTTACCCGTTTCACTGGCCCCCTTTTGCTTCTTTTAACTAATTCTTTTCTCCGTATTCTTGGTCGGTCAGTTTTTCCTGAAATTGTGATAGAGTTACCGGTGATGACTCTCATTAGTATTATATAGGAAATTCCCAAAAGATTGCCTTCCATTTCAGAAAATTGCGCATTTCTAGCTCCCTTTGTCTCGTTCTTTTCCCGGAATTATTTGGCGCCACCAGAAAATGACTTCCTTTCTTTTTAGCTTTACCTTCTTTAGTTTGGTCCTGAACCTGTTCAAACTATCTTAAGGTTATCTTGATAAAGTCCTGTATTGCAAATGAGGAAAATAAATCGAGGCAGCAACGGGAAAATTTTTGTATTTGAACATTCCAGCGGATGGGGTAATAATGAAAGATGAAATCAGAAATTGTCGACGGGGGTTGTTTGAGAAACTTGAGGGAGGATTGGAAAAAGGAAGATTTTACAGGAGGTTGGGGAAGAAGATTCAAGCGGAGGTCAGGGAGTTACACTGCGACTTGCAAATATTGATCCTTAAATTGAAACTTGGAAGGACAAGGAGATAATCAAGGTGGACGTGATCTCTGTTGTTTTGAGAATAGAAAATTAC
The DNA here is from genome assembly GCF_015104395.2 of Macrobrachium nipponense. Lineage (NCBI taxonomy): Eukaryota > Metazoa > Arthropoda > Malacostraca > Decapoda > Palaemonidae > Macrobrachium > Macrobrachium nipponense. The sequence goes on from NC_087216.1 coordinate 31,929,537, forward strand.
GTAGGTTTTTATCCTTATTTAGAACTAAAACAAAGTCCTAATTCTGTTTTATTCGTTGTAATTGTATTGTAACTAATCAGTGAAATCCCCCTTTGCAAGTCACAGTGATGGTGACTATGTCAGGGCTGGCAATGATTAATTAATCAAGTGATTAAATCATTATTTTTTTCCTTAATAAATCATGATTTTTTCTGTCTTTTAGATATTTTTGATATGTTTAATTTGAAAGCAAACAAATTGAAAAATATGGATGTTAATAAAAACGTAAGCATAACTGTGCTGCATCTATTTATTTTGATATAGAAAAAAATGCAAGTACATACTTTAGGCCAGAACTGGAAACCTAAAAGATAAATCAATAGTAATTCTGTCGTAAAATACATTTTGAGGAAAAAAAGGATTGAAAAAACATCTAACAAATAAAAAAAACTAAATAAATAAAAAATCTAAAAAAAAAATCGAATAAATCTCTTATGCTTTAAATTTTTTTGATTTAAAAAAAATTGAAAAAATCACCAACCCCGGACTAAATCCAATGAAAGCTTTCAGCGAAGATATATTTTCACTTGATCTTACCTAAGAACTGCTCTTTAGCAGCGTCACGGAATGCAGAGCTTAGAGGACGATCCTTCATATGAGTTCCCTTGTCAAAACCCCCACTCGTCCCAGAAGCCCATTATCGAGTCCCTCCTAAAGGACCCTCTTGTCGGCCTTTCGTGTCTCATTACTCAATAAGGATCGGGGAGAGATAAGGTACAGAGCGTCCTGTGCTCCACTAAACATCAGGATTATCATTATCATCGCTCATCCGCCTCCGTCCATGTATGGAGGAAGTGGTTTTGTTCTCTTTGATTCGTTTAAGGGTTAATACTGTGGCGAAATCCGTCTGCCTCGGGCAGCGTTGTGAGTGGAAGATCATGATGGCGATTCGCGTAAATTACCAGTAATTTTAAGAAGGCGCAAACAAGAGTTGCGCTACATCATGCGATTGATACTTAAAAGAGAAACCAGCCTTTATGGTCATGACAGTGTGTGATTCAAGGTTGAGGGAAGATTTCCAAACCTTTCCAAACCAGACAACATGAATCATTAGTTGATGGTGACGTAAAAACTCGGAATATGTTTGAAGATCATCCAGTTTTCCCACCTTGTTTGACTTTAGAAGTAAATATATATGACAGAAAGGTATAGAGAAAAATGGTCAGCCTGAAGAAGAAATCAAAAGCATGTCTTTAAACATGGTGACGATTAGAAAAGTCAAATGAAAATTCTCACTGACTCACCAAAATCACGAGATGAAATAGAATGTGCAGTAGTGCGTGGAGAGGTCATATGTTGCTAGACTCCCAGCCTCCTCTCCTATTTCTACTGCTGAAGCAGTAGGCAAAATCCACGTTTTGAAACCTGTGCGCAAGCGGTGGTCATCACCCATACAAATTAGCAAAAAATATGAGAAGATTCGAGGAGGAGTAGGCTTCTGTGGATCCCACTATTCCCAGAATAGAAGATTTAAAATTATTCTGACCCTCCTGAGAATTGGGCATACAAGATTAACCTTTAATTCTATGTTAGGAGCCAGTGCCCCAGAGTGCACCCAGCGTGATAGTCTCATGTTTGCTGGGCATATTCAGCTACACTGTTCCAGATATGACAGAGTAGAAACACCACTCAGATGGTCAGACTATTTCTGAAAATTAAATGATAATGTACTTGTAGATAACTCCTGATATTTACGAGATGCCAAGATTTTGAATGATTTCTTTCTCATAAAATTTAGAAGCTTTGATTTCCGAAGGTATTTTACAATATAAATTGAAAAAGGCGCTGAATGCCGCAGTAGATTCAAACCCTTTGCCACATGCCCTATAACCTCCTGATCAATGGAATCCGATCAACTACGTTTGGAATCCTTTTCGTTCTAGATAAGATCTATAAGAACCCAACTCTGTTTCACTACTTCTGGATGATCTCCCTTTGTAGGAGATCGTGCCCCTTTTTTGAACACATTTGGATCCTCTTTTACCCAAGTTTGATTTTTGCCAAGTTTGGTCTGATGATGCTGAAGTCAAAATGATGCATAAGTCAAACCTGAGAAATATTTATACCCAAGAGGCTTGAATAGACACAGATGTGGACGTGTTTAAAGACAGACAAACTGTAACCGGAGAGAACTTTGTATCAGAAAAATTCATGAGGGCTCAAAGCTGCATATACAGAAGGATTCCATTTCTCATACACCATAATGTATGTGGTCAATGCTTTAGAGACCCTGCTTGAGTCAATGAAACTAGTGCTTGTATAGAGCCGGATCTTTAACTCTTCCTCTACTGCTACTGCTGTTATTACGCTATTATCATTATTCGGAAGTCCCTTCTCCTATGGATAAAAAATTCAGTTATTCATACTGAAATTCCTATTTTTCTTTGTGGCGTGATATTCTTTTCTATATGGTATTGCGTAGGATTAGGTTTTTGCGTAAACATGCAAATATGCGCCAAGACTTCCAAGATAGATTGATTATGGTTGAATTACAGCTGTTTGACACGAATGTGTATATGCATGTAAATGAATGTTTGAATGCTTGGATATGATTCGCTCTACACAAGACGAGTAGCTTATTTTCTGTTTTTAATAGATATATATTGTATACGGGCAGTCCACGGGTTATGGGGGTGTGTCCATTCCATTGGGATGCCGTAAGTCGTAAAACGCCGTAACTTTGAACATGAGTGCCTTTGGTACTTAGGGTGACATAACTTCGGAACATCAGCCGTAACCCGGAACCGGTTTTTTATGAATATATTTGATAAAGCGTGTCGTACAGAACGCCGTAAGTCGGAGTCACTGTAACCCGGTGACTACCTGTACAGTACTTTTGACAATGTTATGTTTACCTTTTGTCTTGGGAGAAACTTATCATTACAACTATTCAATGTTAATTCCAGTTTCGGTTATCTATACTCCCAGAATTGAAGACAGGTTCAGCTCTAAGTGTATGGGGATCGGTTAGTCGTCCCTTGCGGTATTAGAGTTTTGTGAGATGTTCCCTTTTTTGTGAGAGACTGTAGGATATTCGTAATCGCATTTAAATGTCTTGGTTATTAATCAAAGGCGGTAATACGTAACTTTATGGAGAACAAATTTTGCTCAAACTCAGGAAGTTGTCTGTCATTTGAAACCTCATTCATTTGAAACTTCTTTGTCTCATGATGGACCTATTGTTAAATATATGCGTGTATGTCATCATCACTTGACAATGATGCCAGTAGGACGCCTTGAAGGTGATAACTCGCGAAGCTTTCAATTTAAACCATCAAATGGCATAACTAGGGATCTCTGAACTCTCTGCTACGTAGTTATTATTGTTAATTGGATTTCAGATAGTCGTAAATAAATCTTTTATGGGATGAAATTGAAAGATGTAAGGCTTTGTCTGTCGATAGAATTTTTCTTTTATCTTCGATACTTTTGGAGATATCATTTGAGTGACGTCAGAAAGGAGTATGGGTTGAAATTTAAATTTAAAGATGTAAGGTTCCATCTGCTGAAGGAATTCACTTTTATAAATCTCGTGGTAAGGTCGGCAACGTGACCTCGTTTTGATATTCCGGATGTGGGTTCGAATCCTTCTCTGGACATGAAAATTTCTTCATATATTTGCATACATACCTACATACATACATACATATGAGTCTCATCACATCACCGTGATTCATATACACGTATTAAGCTACTTGAGAATCCGTGTCCTTTCCATTTCAATTTAGTCTCTATAACTGCCTTAACAACTAGTTTCCTGTCCTTATGCAAATTCACCTTTATTATTATTATTATTATTTGCTTTGTTTCTCGACGGACATCAGTCCCACGACATGATAATTTGTAGCTCTTAAATGCACTTATTTTCCTTCGAAATAAAGCGTCAAGAATGAAGTTGCTTTAATTTACCGCCTCAAATAAGTCAAAACCTTACTTGACGCTGAAAGAAATGATACGTTGCATCACTTTTGCTATATTTTCACTTCTTGTTTTTATAAGAAGAAGTATCGTAATGCTCCAGCGCTTTTGGTGGTTTGGACCAACAGTAGAAGAACCTGGCCCAAAATGCGCACCTTACGTTATTTTGAAAATTGCTTTTAAAAGGTGAACGCTCACTTCCTTTTGGAATTGAATGTGCGAGGGGTTCAGAGGGACTGGATGCATCTTTTAACGCGTGAATATATAATGATGTGCATTTTCCTTTGTCGTTAAAAATACAAAGGATATCTCGCGATACCCAGGGGAATCTTACGAAATTCCGATTCTCAGAGTATATTAGGTCATAGAAATTCTTTTTTGAAAGCTTTGGCATTGTAGATACGAAAAATGTAGAATCGCGGTGCGAAGAAGGGTCAGTGCACCTCGTTCGGTACAACGTAGGGATTACTTAAGGTTCTTTACAGCGTCCCTTCGACCCCTAGCTGCAACTACTTTCATTCTTTTTACTCTACTTCCGTTCATATTCTCTTTCTTCCATCTTACTGTCCACCCTCTCCTAACAAATGTTTCATAGTGTAACTGCGAGGTTTCCCTCCTGTAACACCTTTCAAACCTTTTACTGTAAATTTCCGTTTCAGCGCTGAATGACCTTCGTTGCCCCAGTGCTTGACATAATGCCAAAAATCTACTATATAAATCAAAATCAAATCCTAGTACGTTGCTGATGGCGAAAGCCGATTGACCCGACAGACTTCTTTTGAAGAAAATGATCATAGGCGTGTGAGCATAGAGGATAATCTTCTTAAGTTGGGCCCTATGGCTGAGGAAAAATAAGGAGATGAAAGCTCTTGATGCTGGCACACCTTTCTTGTGTGCGGAAAGGAACCAGCGCAGATCTTTAGATTTGGGGAAGGATGACATCGCTGGCCTGCAGGATTAGAGACAGAAAATAATGATCGACATCATGAACACATGCAGAGCAGGGGGGAAAAGTCGTATCTCTTTGGCAGCTTGATGTAGTTTGATTTCGCCATTTATTTTAGTAGGGTGTTTGCTAATGATCTGTGTCTTCTTTTACGTTTTAGGCTTCCGGAGACGTTGCACTGAAGTTGAGATGTATGATCGTAGTAATTATAGCCTCGAATTTATCTTTTTCCTCTCGACATAAGTAGAGCTCCTGCGCATAGCCCCGTGGCTCCTCATATTGAACGAGTAATGGTACCGTTCAAAATGAACAGTGATTTTCGATTCATCTAGTAGTAAAAAAGTAAAATCGGCCATTCTTGGTATTTACAAAGAATAGTTATTTTAGATATTTACAAAAAATAGTTATATTAGCAGCTATTTACAAAGAATAGGTGTATGAGCAGCTATTCACAAAGAATAGGTGTATTTGCAACTATTTACAAAAAAAAAAAAAATATGGGTATTAGCAGCTATTTTGCAAAGAATAGGTGTAGTGCAAACTATTCCCAAAAGAATAGGTGTATTCACTGTTCACAAAGAATAGGTGTATTTTTTGCCCCCCCCCCCAATATTTACAAAAAAATAGGTGTATTAGCAGCTATTTGCAAAAGAATAGGTGTATTAGCAGCTGTTCACAAAGAATAGGTGTATTTGCAGCTATTTACAAAGAATATGTGTATTTGCAGCTATTCACAAAGAATAGGTGTATTAGCAGCTATTCACAAAAAAATAGGTATAGTTGCAGCTATTTACAAAGAATATGTGTATTTGCTACTGTTTACAAAAAAGGTGTATTAACAGCTATTTACAAAGAAAAGGTATATTTTTGCTGCTATCCACAAAGAATAGGCGTATTAGCAGAGAGCAGTTCGAAGAAAATAAGTTTGGTCAAAAACGAGCGATTAGCGATTTTCTACCTTTATTCCGCACTGTAATCGCTGTAATCGCCTGGCCGAGTAGGAGGAAGAGGAGGAGGAGGAGAGAGAGAGAGAGAGAGAGAGAGAGAGAGAGAGAGAGAGAGAGAGGGGGGGGTGTTAATAAAGAGTGAAGTGGGAAGGCGATAGGGGGATTAAAAGTCACCTTGAGAAGTCGCTGGACTGACTCGTTATAGTTCGTTACTTTGTGGGTTTTGTATTTTCAATTTTCGTAGTCTAGAGGCGACGCTGGAGCCTCTGTTCTATGTTGTTTCATTCCCCGTTTCTTTTCCTTCCTTTCTCCCTTCCTCCGTTCCTTCCTTTCGTACGCCTGCGCCAATTCGTACGCCGGCTATCGTTTGGCGCAGCTCGAAGCTTTTTTTTTCCAGCGTCCTGGCCTTTTCAAAAGTTTTAGCTTAGATCTTAAAAACTACGGAGGCTAGAGGGCTGCAAATTGGTATGTTGATGATCCACCCTCCAATCATCAAACCTACCAAAATGCAGCCCTTCAACCACGGTAGTTTTTATTTGATTTAAGGTTAAAGTTGGTCATGGATACGCAATAACACAGGCCACCAGGCTGAGACTATCATGGGCCGTGGCTGAGAGTTTCATTCAGCATTATTCGCTACACACAAAAGTCGATTATGGGGAAGAAACTTCAGCACATTTTTTTACTTGAATTCTCATCTTTACGGCTTTGATAAATCCTGTCTTTTTTTTCCCATCTAATTATCACTCGTTTCTATTTGATTGTGTGTTTTTTAATCATTCAGTGTACGTTGTCCTTTCAATTACTTATTGATTTTTCATCCCTTTCCATGTTCCCGTATTTTGCCAATTTTTTTCTTGTGTTCATTTCGCAATGTTAAGGATGTTAGCTTTCGTTCGCATTGACCTCACTCTTCTGTTTAACGTAGTGGTTCATTCATGAGATTTCTTTTGAAAGAGAGAGAGAGAGAGAGAGAGAGAGAGAGAGAGAGAGAGAGAGAGAGAGATGTAAAGGTGGTGTGTGTGTGTGTGTGTGTGTGTGTGTGTGTGTGTGTGTGGGGGTGAGACCTCTTTTGAATGTGGTAGCATGTGAACCTAGATCACTTTCACTTACTGTATGTATTCTCGACACGACATTTACTGAATAGCTTTTATCAAACTGAAATAAACCAGTATCGAGTCTTTCAAAGATTTTGTGAGCGAAGCTAGACCTTAGGACATAACTCATTCTTGGTTCGGAACCTAAGCTGTTTATGATAACCACAATGTTGGCTCTTGACTTAAGAAAAATATTGAGTTGCTTTCGCAAAGGTGAATAGGTTTCAATAAAAAGTATTTGTGACAAAAAAATTAAGATTGACGAAACCCTACCGACTCCAGAGAGAATACTGTTATGACGAATTCCCGAATATTTGTTTAATATAACATACTTATTCACATCGTGTATATATATATATATATATATATATATATATATATATATATATATATATATAATATATATATTATATATATATATATATATATATATATAAAGGTTTTTCCACAGAGGAAAATGAAAGGCGAGAGAGCCAAGAACTTTCGGCCACAGAGAAAATGAAAGGCGAGAGAGCCAAGAACTTTCGTCTAACACGACCCTTTACTTAGGCCTAAGTAAAGGGTCGTGTTAGACCGAAAGTTCTTGGCTCTCTCGCCTTTCATTTTCTCTGTGGCCGAAAGTTCTTGGCTCTCTCGCCTTTCATTTCCCTCCGTGGCAAAACCTTATTTATATATAGCATCACGTTTTTTTATATACTCGTTGATCAAAGTTATATATATATATATATATATATATATATATATATGTCTATATATATATATATATATATATATATATATATAATATATATATATATATATATTATAATATATATATATATGTGTGTATATGAAGTCCGCCGTTGAATCGAAAGCAGAACCCTTAAACCTTTAATTAATTTATCAGGTTTTAAATGTGTGTCCAGAATGAATTTGCACGCAAAAGTAGTCGGTATAGGTGGCCTATATCCAGATTGATCTAAATAAAAAAGATTTGTTATAAAGTAGGTGTCATAGTTTTTTTTTTGTTACGCATTTTGTCGCGTTGTGACTTGAGTCAGGTTTGAGTTCTTTTGCTGCTCGTATACTTTCATTACAATTAAGGTCTTGGTAGCTATAACAGGCATTAAAAGAATGGTACTAGCCTTTATATTCAATGGTTTCTTCCGTGTATTACAGTTTTTAGACATCATTGGCGCTTTTACGTAAAAGTTTTACTCTTGAATCCCAGTCCAGCGTAGAGTTAATTGTCTTCGTCTTCCTTACTCACATATCCATTGCTGTGTGACTCACTCCTCAGCAAATGTACAAACCGCCTCGATCTTTGGGATCTCGGTTGATTCATCCAGCAGAACGCACATCCTTTTCTGCAGTTTGGACGTATTCGTTTTTTTAGCCATGGATATGAGCACTGTGCAGTCACGCCTGTTCTAAAACCCCATATTTTCTGCTATAGTGAATAGTAGTACACTTTTAATAAAGCTTCATAAAATGTTGAATTTTTTTTTATCATGTTATCTTATGTATCTAGATTTTGTTTGTTATTGTCTCTTCGTTGTATATTCCATGTATGTATATGGCCTTGATCTGAAAATTGAATTTATTATTATTATTATTATTATTATTATTATTATTATTATTATTATTATTATTATTATTATTATTATTTTGTCTATCACAGTCCTCCAATTCGATTGGGTGGTATTCATTGTATTATGATATTGATAATAATGATGATAATTTTTATATATTTATTATTATTATTACTAAATATAATTTTTTATATATTTATAATAATAATAATAATAATAATAATAATATAATAATAATAATAATAATAATAATGATAATAATAATAATAATAATAATATTGTGTGGCGCCGTGGAGGAGTTGGTTAGGTCTTCAATAGACTTAAGTCAAGTTAAGCAACATTGGGGCTGGTCAGTCGTTGGATGGGTGACCGCTCTCCTCGGCGTTGATTCCTTGGGAAAGGATCTTCACCATAATTTCCTCAGTCTACTCAGCTGTAAATGAGTACCTATCCCTGATGGGGTAGGGTCCAGCTATGGGTTAAATAGCAAAACTCAGCAATGATGGAAAGAAAAAATGAAGGAATAAACGACAACGACGTAAATGGAACCTCTGGCAACAGAGGAGCTTCGTCCGGCAACCAGGTATTCAACCCAATTGAAGGGGAAGACGGTCAGGTACTTGGAGGTCGTCATCCAGCAACTGATCACCATAACGAAAGTAATCAAACAGCCTGAGATTGGAGCTACAGAGGCAAAAAGGAAGAAATGGACAAGAGAAGAAAATAAGGAAATATGGAGATGCTACATCAGAAGCAAACCCGACGGAGAGAGGATATAGAAGAAGATTGATCAACATCTGGAATGAGAGGAATAACACCCCCCAAACAGAGCAGAGGCTGGCAGACCAAGTAAGGAACATAAAGAAAAAGAACTGGCTCTCCCCAACAGAAAGAGAAGAACTGGAAAGGGAAATGTCACACGACAACGAATTACACGAAGACGAACTGAGAGACGATGCCACAGAAGACGACAGGGAGATGAAGTATCAAACAACGACACACGAAGAAACACCGACGAAGTAACAGAGAGGACGGAATGGGTAGAAAAGATTAGACAATGGATGGAGCCAGATACAGAGAGAACAAAGATCCCTTCCATGAAAGCCTACAACACCAAGAAATTTAAGGGAGAAAACAAGTGAGGTCAATGAAATAATGGGCCTAATACACACCACCAGTATCACAGAAACAAATAACTTGACATATGCAGGAGCAAGATTAGTAGCAGAACTGATGGGGATTCGAACACCAACACCACCGTCACAACCAACCCGACAGAAACCAAAACAGCAACCTCCTTGGAAAAGGCGCCTGGAAAAGCAAATCATGGTGATGAGATCTGACTTGAGTAAACTGAAAGAGATGGCAGAAAAAAGGCTAAGAAGCAAGAAAACAAGGGAGGAACTCAACGAGAAATACAAAGTACAAGAGAGGGGACTAAACAACACAATAGAAGATGTAAAACAGAGGCTTAAGGCCAAAGCACACAAGATCCAACGGTACATGAACAGGAATAAGGGATACCAACAGAACAAACTATTCGGAACCAACCAGAAAAGACTATACAGCCAACTAACGAGGGGAAGACAACCACCCAGAAATTCCTGAAGCCGAACCAAGTAAGAGACTCTGGGAAAACATATGGAGCAATCCGGTTATCACACACAACATGCAACATGGCTCCAGGAAGTCAAGGAAGAAGAAACAGGGAGAATAAAACAAAGATTCACAGAGATCACGACAGACACAGTCAGACACCAACTAAAGAAAAATGCCAAAACTGGCAAAACCCAGGTCCCGATGAAGTCCATGGATACTGGCTCAAAAACTTCAAGGCCCTACATCCACGAATAGCAGAACAACTCCAGCATTGGTATCTCAAATCACCAAGCCACCCAAACTGGATGACCACAGGAAGAAACATCCTTAGTACAAAAAGACAAGAGTAAGGGAAATATAGCCAGTAACTACAGGCCTATCACCTGCCTACCAATAATAAGTGGAAGTTACTAACAGGGTATCATCAGTGAAAGGCTATACAACTACCTAGAGGAGACAAACACCATCCCCTACCAACAGAAAGGCTGCAGAAGGAAGTGTAGGGCACACAGACCAGCTCCTGATAGACAAAATGGTAATGAAGAACAGTAGGAGAAGGAAAAACCAACCTAAGCATGGCATGGATAGACTATAAGAAAGCCTTCGACATGATACCACACACATGGCTAATAGAATGCCTGAAAATATATGGGGCAGAGGAAAATACCATCAGCTTCCTCAAAAATACAATGCGCAACTGGAATACAATACTTACAAGCTCTGGAATAAGACTAGAAGAGGTTAATATCAGGAGAGGGATCTTCCAGGGCGACTCACTGTCCCCACTACTCTTCGTAGTAGCCATGATTCCCATGACAAAAGTACTACAGAAGATGGATGCCGGGGTACCAACTCAAGAAAAGAGGCAACAAAATCAACCATCTGATGTTCATGGACGACATCAAGCTGTATGGTAAGAGCATCAAGGAAATAGATACCTAATCGACTGTAAGGATTGTATCTGGGGACATCAGGATGGAGTTTGGAATAGAAAAATGCGCCTTAGTCAACATACAAAAAGGCATAGTAACGAGAACTGAAGGGATAAAGCTACCAGATGGGAGCAACATCAAACACATAGATGAGACAGGATACAAATACCTGGGAATAATGGAAGGAGGAGATATAAAACACCAAGAGATGAAGGACACGATCAGGAAAGAATATATGCAGAGACTCAAGCGATACTCAAGTCAAAACTCAACGCCGGAAATATATAAAAGCCATAAAACCATGGGCAGTGCCAGTAATCAGTACAGCGCAGGAATAGTGGAATGGACGAAGGCAGAACTCCGCAGCATAGATCAGAAAACCAGGAAACAAATGACAATACACAAAGCACTACACCCGAGCAAATACGACAGACTATACATAACACGAAAGGAAGCAGGGAGAGGACTACTGAGTATAGAGGACTGCGTCAACATTGAAAACAGAGCACTGGGGCAATATCTGAAAACCAGTGAAGACGAGTGGCTAAAGAGTGCATGGGAAGAAGGACTAATAAAAGTAGACGAAGACCAGAAATATACAGAGACAGGAGAAAGACAGAAAGAACAGAGGACTGGCACAACAAACCAATGCACGGACAATACATGAGACAAAACTAAAGAACTAGCCAGCGATGACAATTGGCAATGGCTACAGAGGGGAGAGCTAAAGAAAGGAAACTGAAGGAATGATAACAGCGGCACAAGATCAGCCCTAAGAACCAGATATATTCAAAGTACGATAGACGGAAATAACATCTCTCCCATATGTAGGAAGTGCAATACGAAAAATGAAACCATAAACCACATAGCAAGTGAATGCCCGGCACTTGCACCAGAACCAGTACAAAAAGCGGCATGATCAGTGGCAAAAGCCCTCCACTGGAGCCTGTGCAAGAAACATCAGCTACCTTGCAGTAATAAGTGGTACGAGCACCAACCTGAGGGAGTGATAGAAAACGATCACGCAAAGTCCTCTTGGACTATGGTATCAGAACGGATAGGGTGATACGTGCAAATAGACCAGACGTGACGTTGATTGACAAAGTCAAGAAGAAAGTATCACTCATGATGTCGCAATACCATGGGACACCAGCGTTGAAGAGAAAGAGGAGGGGAAAAAATGGATAAGTATCAAGATCTGAAAACCTAGAAATAAGAAGGATATGGGATATGCCAGTGGAAATCGTACCCATAATCATAGGAGCACTAGGCACGATCCAAGATCCCCTGAAAAGGAATCTAGAAAAGCTAGAGGCTGAAGTAGCTCCAGGTCTCATGCAGAAGAGTGTGATCCTAGAAACGGACACATAGTAAGAAAAGTGATGGACTCCTAAGGAGGCAGGATGCAACCCGGAACCCCACACTATAAATACCACCCAGTCGAATTGGAGGACTGTGATAGAGCAAAAAAAAAAAAAAAAAAAAAAAAAAAAAAAAAAAAAAAAAAAAAAAAAAAAAAAAAAAAAAAAAAAAAAAAAAATCATAATAATAATAATAATAATCTTTACATAAATTTTTACATAAATGTATTAAAATTATTATTATTATTATTATTATTATTATTATTATTATTATTTATTATTATTATTATTATTATTATTATTATTATCATCACACACAAGTCTACCAGTCTCCTTTCTCTTCAGCCATACTGTTTCCACACTTTTTCTTACCCATATCCCGACTTGCACTTGTATCTTTTGGGCTTCGAAGATCCCTTACTTCATTGATATGCGCAGTCCTTAGCATTTGTTTTGACGACACCATCCTTTACGTTAGATTTTAGTATTCATTTCTCCCGTACAACTCTCTCACCATCCACCTGGCCACTGTCATTGCTTACTTTTCTTTACTGTACAATCACTGTGAGCTCTATTTTTCTCTAATTGGTTTCAGTCCTCGTTCCTTCTATTCAGTTCGTCGTTCATTTAAACTTTCATACGACCAGTTCCTCTGATTCTGCTGTTACTACGACTTCTATTGCATAGAGTAGCTTTTTAATGCCTTTGTACTTTGTCCCACTAACGCATCTCTTCTAGCGCCGTTTATAATTCCATACCATTCGCTAGACCTCTACTCCACAGTAATTTTTAAACAATAGTACATGCCCCTTTCATTTGCATGGATACTTGTAACTACAGAGTACCTGGGATTATTTTGTACGAAGGTAATCACAGAGTAACTGGAAATAGTTTGTACGACAGTAATCACAGAGTAACTGGGATTAGTTTGTACGAAGGTAATCACAGAGTAACTGGGATTAGTTAGTACGAAGGTAATCACAGAGTAACTGGGATTAGTTTGTATGAAGGTAATCACAGGGTAACTAGGATTAGTTTGTACGAAAGTAATCACAGAGTAACTGGGATTAGTTTGCACGAAGGTAATCACAGAGTAACTGGGATTAACTTGTACGAAGTTAGAAGCGCTACAAATTAAAAATAAACTGTCAAAAATTATGATTCGGTGGAGATGCCGGTATCTTGTGGAAAAGTTATGGGGATTCCCCGGATAGCAGCAGTTCATGTAAAAGATTTTTGGTATTAAAAGAGAACCCTCGAAGTTCGAACAACACGGAATGGGACGAGTGGGCGTAGTCGTTTTGGGGGCGGGCGATTTGGAGCAGCGGTTTGACGCATGCTGATTTGACGCCGGCCTTCCGACCGCGAGAAGAAAAATGTTACGTGCGGGAATTTGGTGTGTAGTGATTCATGAAATATTCAGTTGTCAAAATGATCAACAAATCATTCACATTTGAATATCTAGTGAAACGTTTAGTTTTAGCTTACATTTTAACTTTTCACGCTTTTGAACCCCCTACCCCAAAGTAAGGTTTACGATGAATCCACAAATTGGCGGACGTTCATCATTGAATTTAGCTTTCCATTTGTTATTTTTCTCAAAGCAGAACTGTATCAGAAGTGGAGGTTAGGCCAGATTGCGATGTCTGTCTGACACTCGTTATAACTATAATGGGTGTCTCTTTTATATTAGGTTTCATTAGGGCAGCCTCTACTTGTGCAGCAGAGGCATAATAAATGGCCGTTACCACCTCTACAGCTTTAGTATATGTAGTCATGCTTTGCACAAATTGCCAAATTTTTGCTCAATATCGGTGTTGCCTGCTCGGTAAAATGTAGATGAGTCCATTATGTGCAAGTGTGTTTTTTTCTTTTCTTCATTTACCACATTTCGTTAATGCTTCCACAGCCAGCATATTGATAAAACTAGGTGGTGGCCTGTTGTTGGCGCCTATAGTAGTGCTAGCAGTGCCGGACACACGTTGTGGCTAACTTTAACCTTAAATAAAATGAAAGCTACTGGGGCTAGAGGGCTGCAATTTGGAATGTTTGATGATTGGACTGTGGATGATCAATATGCCAATTTGCAGCCTCTAGCCTGAGTAGTTTTTAAGATCTGAGGGCGGACAGAAAAAGGCCGGACGGACAGATAAATAGCCACCTCAGTGGTTTTCTTTTACACAAAACTCAACAGGAGAATGGTCATAGGGCCAAAACGTGCGACGCCAAAAGGACAAGTGCCAAAATAGTCGCGCAAAATCAACAGCGCCAAAATAATGTCACCAAAACGTACCAAACCCCAAACAACTTGGCTTATGTTTGGAAACTCGTGTGAAAGTGAAGAATCCTAAAGGAACCTGGTAAAAACGAAGCATTATTATTCCCTGAAAGGCTATTTACTGTTTTGAGACAACGCCTTTGGGGATTACAGATGGAACAGCTGTATCATGTGCAGTTAAAGTAGGAGGGAATTTAGTGGCACTGAAATGAGACCTGAACAGAATTGGAAATATTGGTAAGGAGAGTTATTCGATGGCATGGAAATTGAAAGATTCCCGTCAAATCTTCCTTGGATGCAATCGAAACTGGGGTATTGTGGGTCACGTTTCTAGAACTATTGAATTCAAAAGGTTGTTTCTCATTAGGCGTTTTCCTTCTTTGGGCATCAATGCGAGCGTAATGCCT
>NC_087216.1:31947131-31952131 GCF_015104395.2 Macrobrachium nipponense
TTTGCCTTGCTTGTGAGCAGGCGCTCAGGAAGAGGTTTGCTTGCTAAGGAACTTTATGGCTTTTTGCTTCATTTGAGGTGGAATCAAGGCATTACGATATAAAGAGGGAGCTTTCACCACAACCTCTTGAAATGGGCTTAAGTGTAAATTCAGAATAAGTGGATTTAGAACTGAAACTTTGCATTACCTGTTCTGCGACAGGTTTGAGTGGTTGGATCTCCCAGACTAGCTCCTCAGTTACGTGGTCGGTATGGTGTTGGCGTGCCACCTCGGTGGCCGTGAGTTCGATTCTCGGGCATTCCATTGAGGTGTGAGAGATGAGTATTTCTGGCGATAGTTCACTCTCGACGTGGTTCGTAATTCACGTAAAGCCGTTGGTCCCGTTGCTGAATAACCTCTGGTTCCATGCAACGTAAAAACACCATACAAACAAACAAACAAACAAAGCTCCCAGACTCTTCTAGTGCTGCTGCCGTTTCACTATCAAAATCACCACCATACGTACTGAAATGGTTTTATCAAAATCAGAAAATCTGTCCTTGATTTTTCGAATGATTGTCTTATGCCACAAAGTAAACCTGTGGTGTCTTTTGGTTGTCAGACTATCTCGCCGTATGCTTCTTGCGTCTCAGTCGCGTGATTTCGAATGGAGTGGTAGTTCCATCGTTTTCTGTAGGATACCTGTTAAGCCCTGACGTATTCAAAAGCATCACAAGTCGATTTCACGGTAAACGAACTAGGAAATAATTTACATTACAAAGGGCCTGGAAGTCCTGGAGACATGGAACAGATGAAGACCTAGATATGATGGGCGATCAAGCAGAAAGAACGCGGGAAAGAGAATAGTGGAAAGAGCTCATGTCTTGGTACAAACTCCATACATAAAAAGCTGGCGTAAAGATTTTACAGTGATAATGATGGTGGTGGTGGAAATCAAGATTATACTCGTATAAGGTGGATTTGTGGACTTTGTTTTGAAAATTTGTAGCAAACTGATATTGAGCTAAGGGAAAGTTTTTGTTGTGCTTTTGAGGGATGGTCAGCTGCATATGCAGTGAAATGATTACCCAAATTTCAAAATTGACCATCACCCCCACCCCCACCGAAAAAAAAAGAAAAAAAAAAGAGCTTTCGTGTCCACCAGCAGCCACGCCACATAGAATGCTTATCTGCCTCTACATTCATCCCTTGATATCTGCCCTATGTGTAACTTCTCAGGGAACTTTCCCTTTCCAAGGTATTTGATAATCACCATCATTTCCTCTAGTTCTTTATATAAGTTTTTTTTTTTTTTAATCCCATTTCCCCTGCACGTCTTCAGTAGAGACTTCCTGTCCGAAAGGGGTTATCCCTCTCCCCACCCACCCACTTCTTGCTGAAGTGTTGATGACACCTGCGCCCTGCGTTTCCAATTCTCACCCCTACACCCATTCTCGAAAGCCTTCCTTCGTTGGAGCTACACAGCCCCCCTTCACCCCCCTCCCCGCTCCTCTTCACCAATCCTTAACAGCGATAAGGTCGACTGAGCAAGTCGACAAGAACAGAGTTCATAGAACACCTGTCTGGCTGGGAACAGGAGAGAGAGAGAGAGAGAGAGAGAGAGAGAGAGAGAGAGAGAGAGAGAGAGAGAGAGAGAGAGAGAGAGAGAGTATTAGAAAAGGAATTAACTCATCTTGAGGAACGGAAGGCGAGAAGGATAATGGATAAACCAGGAAGATTTCAGATGTTCAGGAAGGAAGGAAAATAAAGGCAGAAGCGTTAGACCAAAAATGCGATTTCATAGAGCGAACGTTCACTTTCCCTTCGGGAGAGAAAATAAATCGATAAAATTTATGATACTACCGAATCTTGAAAGAAGGGGAAAGAAACTGATTCAAGTTCGTATTTGGATGTTAGCGAGATTGGCGATCGGAACGTAAACGAATGGATATGTTTTTAAAGAAAGAGTATACAGGGATGGTCATGAAAACCAGTATCGGTAATGGTCATTTGGTGTTCTTCAGCAGAATTCTTTTTGGAATGTTTGAGTAAAGCTCGTTCCCTGAGAGAGAGAGAGAGAGAGAGAGAGAGAGAGAGACCGGAGGTTGACGTACGCCGCCACTCTAAATTACGCTGAAGAAGCGATTGTTTTTACGCTGCCGGCCGGTTCGGCTGTGCACACATGAGGAACACTTCAGTTAGCTTCCAGTGTTGGCGACAAGGAGAGGAGGACGCTTCGTAAGTGGCCTGTTATAGGCGCGCCTTCCCCGGGACTTTCTTAAGAAGTTGCCGTCTTTGTTTACAGTATTCTGTAACTTTTCCCTTTGGGACTGTATTGCTTCTAGAAAAGGGAAGCGATGCATGCTTAGACCATTCGTCTGTTCTTCGGGAAAACAGAATCCTTTGTCTTTCATGCTGTATGCACGTTGGTTTAACTTTTTGTATTTATATTTATAGATGTATCTGAGGTTTAGCTTCGATCGAAATTATTTTATTCTCTCTCTCTCTCTCTCTCTCTCTCTCTCTCTCTCTCTCTCTCTCTCTCTCTCTCTGTGTGTGTGTGTGTGTGTTTGTGTATTTATGACAGAGGTTCGATGAGATAACAAACTCAGCAACAACAGTGGTCACTTCCTAATTTTTATAATTCACTTGTTTTCCAGATTTATGTTAATTATTGAAGTGGTTTTATTTAACAAACTACAAGTGACACTTTCTCGTTTTAAATCCGCAGAGTAAACAATTATTTTCTCCAGTACTCGACGTATATAGGTCTATAAGGTGAAAAGCTGAATGGAATGAATAAGGCACAGAGATGTTTTAACACGTAGTACCAGTGAGTTGAGATTATTCGAGGAACGTCATATGACCATTATTTTAAGGTCACTCGTGTATGCTTTTGCTGTCCTCTCTGAAGACCAGCGATCCTTGAGTAGGCCAGTTTCGAGTTGGCGCCGGTATTAAGAGGGTGACCTTGGTGTTAGGTCACGTGCCGTTCTCGGAAGAAGATTAATTTCGTGTGGACAGAGTGGCGTCGCCATCCCCGAGGTAATCAACGCCGTGCTGGAATTAGGAAAGATCGCTCGCAAGTAAAAAAAAATGCGCCAAAGTTTCATCGGCGCTGTCGAGTTTTTTGTACAGCGTATAATCAACGTCACCGAAAATAGGTCTATCCTTCGGTAGTCTCGTATATTGCTGTATGAGCCGTGGCCCATGAAACTTTGAACCACTGTCCGGTGGTGGCCTGTCCTATATCATAGCCAGACGCACGATCATAGCTACCTTTAACCTTAAATAAAATCAAAACTACTGAGGCTAGAGGGCTGCAATTTGGTATGTTTGATGATCGGAGGATGGATGATCAGCATACCTTAGTAGATTCACATCAACCGTGCATTTCATGTCTAGACCCGTCCCTTACGACGCTCCTGATTGGCTGTTGATAAGGCAGTGACAGGGCTGGCAACTAAGTCTCTCTCGAGAGTTCACACAGGCAGGATGTACTATGTTCCATCTCTCCTGAGGGATACGTCTTTCAGGAGAGGTGGAACATACATCCTGCCTATGTGAACTCTCGAGATAGACGGAGCGTTTCCAGCCCTGTGATTGGCTTATCAACAGCCAATCAGGAGCGTCGTAAAGGACTGGCCTAGACGTCAAATGCACGGTTGATGTGAATCTACTATAATTTGTAGCCCTGTAGCCTCAGTAGTTTGCGATCTGAAGGCGGACAAAAAAAGTCCGAACAGAAGAAAAGTCCTGACGGACGGACAAAGCCGGCACAGGAGTTTACTTTACAGAAAGCTTCAAAGCAGAATCGGTGTGAGCGTGATACAGCATAAAAGCGAAGCTATCAAGAATTGCTTTTTACACGGAATTCTCAAGAGGAAAGCAGACGCTCTTCTCGAGCAGATCTGATCTCCGCATTTATCAACAGACCGAAGAAAAAGATGCGACAGTGATGAGCCAACCCGAAAAGAAGACGAGTGAAATATGCCCAGTATGTCAAGCAGATACAGTGTCCTTTTGTGTGTACGTGCATACATAATGATACATACACGCATCATTCATCTTTTTTTTTTCAACTGTAAGCAAAGGAAAGAAAGAGAAGCAACTGCAGAGGTGAAGAGTCGAATGCGAAACATTTCCGTAATAAAATGATGACGAACAATGTTCATCATAATAACATGCATAATAGTCACGAAAGTAGTTTGGTTATGAAAGTTTTTAATCTCTCTCTCTCTCTCTCTCTCTCTCTCTCTCTCTCTCTCTCTCTCTCTCTCTCTCTCTCACATATACAAGCAAAGTAACGATGGCTGCCAGTAACAGACATTTAATGGATATAACAGATACATCATTCATAGTTTGTTTAATGAATTATTTTTTTTTTTTACTTTTCAGATTAGTTTGTTGCGGTTAAGGGTTAATTAATTGTTTAAACCATTCATTTATACAATTTAAGGTGTTCCGTCTCTGCTTATTGCTTTGTGTTTGACCTCTTAGTATTTATCTAGTGACAAGCCTCGTAGTGTAGCTATATAGTCGTATGTACGTGTGATTTGTACTCGCATATAGATGTGTGTATGTGTGTGTATGTGTTTGAAATGGAAGAGTAATCTAGAGATTGGAGAATAAGAAGGTGCAGTGAGCTGATTGGGGGAATGGTAGTAAGAGCTTCATATATATTTTTTAAGGAAAAATGTAATGGTAAATGCATCGATGTGGAGGCGGGCCAATATTAAATATACCGTGGAAGATGTATAATAGGATTTTGATTGAGAACGTGAAACTGGTAATTGAAGGATCGAGAGGCCAAGAGAGGTGTGGATGAAGAGGATGTACAGATCAAGTATTTGTGATGCAACACTTGTGCTGAGTTTCTTGGTAAAAAGGAAAGGCTGCATTTGACAAACAGGGTCCTAGAGAAAGAGCATGACATGAATGATACATGTCCAGTGTGAAAGGTATTGGTGATGTATGGTGTAGATTGTAATAAGGTGGCGACAGTTATTCGTATATGTGAT
>NC_087216.1:31957131-31964631 GCF_015104395.2 Macrobrachium nipponense
TTCATACTCCCCCTCCTCCTCCTTCTCCTCCTCCTCTGCTCATTCTTCTTCTTCTTCCTCTTCTGTGTTAGAAGCTCTCTCTTCTTCGCTGTCCTCATCTCTCGAAACTGAAGCAGGGGAACCTTCCTCCTTTTCCTCCCCTGCAGTCCCCGTCTCTGATCTCGTAGGAGACTTCCTCCTTCAGCTGGAATCAGAGTTGTCTTTGTATGTCGCAGCAGCCGCTTTACTTTACGCCCTTATGATGGTTTTCCTTAACTCTGAATCTTCACGCATAGTCGAGAAAAACCCGAGGAAGTTCAAGATTGATGGAAATGAACTCGCTGCCAGGAGGACCTTCATTGAGCAGACCAAAGAGGAGGTGAAGGTAAGCGTCCAGCATGCATATACGTGTATGTGTATATATATATATATATATATATATATATATATATATATATATATATATATATATATATATATATATACATTATAATGTATATTGGCTCTGTGTATGTCTGTACGTTTATGTATATGTTTGTGTGTATGTTAGGTTTTTAACAATAAGAAAGTAAAGTAGGCGTTAAGAATCAAGTCTACATAAAAATATATTTATTATATATATTTTTAAATTTAGATTAGTTTACTACTTAAGAGTTGATAATTGAATTGTCAAATTAGCAATTTGGCGACCTTTAAATGCAATTTATAAAACTGATAGAACTTGGAAACAGTGAACAGGTCATACCTGACAAACGAGAGAGAGAGTGAGAAGAGAGAGAGAGAGAGAGAGAGAGAGAGAGAGAGAGAGAGAGAGAGAGAGAGAGGGGTGGGCTTCGGATAGAAAACAAGCAGAAGAACTCATGACTATACAATCCCAATCGTTAAATTGCGATAGATTTTAAATATGAAGCCACACACAAGGTCGACATACATTATGTTAAAGAGAAAAACAAACGATTAGAGAAGTTTGGAGTGATCACATTTATTCTCTTTTATATTGACCCACTGAGTGACTTAGTCTTTGTTGAAGGTGTCCTTTCTTAGGAAAAGACTGCAGCCATGAAACGGGGGTTACTACCTCACAGAACGTAGAGGAGAAATAAATGTCTTTAATCATCTTACTATAACCTGACAAGGATGTCAGTGAAATCGACTTAGGCTGTTGTATCTGCCTTCAAATGTTTCGTGGCAGTACAATGATTGCCTTGGCGATACGATGAATTCTTGAATGCTTTATCTGGCCGTGTGATAAACAGTGAAAGACTTTCGTGTACCTTGGGATGCAGTGCTTCCAAATTATATATATATATATATATATATATATATATATATATATATATATATATATATATATATATATATATATATATTTTATCTATACAGTTTCAATAAGAACAACCTGACTTTGTCGTCAAGATAATGAAATTCATGATTTGATTGAACTGGATAAAACTACTTTCGAGTAAATGTCATTGGGCTCACGAAAATTATCCATAACTTTGTAAACCGATAATGACCACTCTATACATCAGTATAGGTGGAAAGGTAGACAGGTATTGGACAAAATAGTGCAATCCTTCCACGTCTGAGTAAAATTCGCATTAACGCGAAGATTTTCACAGAAGACACAAATGCAGGGAGTTTAGTTGCTATATAAACAATCAGTGTAGTTATTTATTTCTCCTCTTTCCATTGGTAGGTGCCATTGAATCAATTCATTGGGCAAATGTCAAGGCTCCAGGGTGTGTGTGTGTGTGTGTGTGTGTGTGTGTGTGTGTGTGTGTGTGTGTGTGTGTGTGTAGTTTTGTGTTACGAAACAAGAACGGCGTTTATTGTCCACATTTAGTTTCTTGACCACAAAAGCTTTTTGCATTTGTGTTTATAGGGCGGTCATAGCATGTAGTTTGTAAGTTACAAACGGGGGAGCTTCCCCCACTTGTAACTTAAAGGGCATCTTGAAAAATCCACCCGTATATTGGACATCGCGGACACTCTGAATATTGACAGTGGCTGCCTTCTCGGCTAATCTTCCTTTGCTTACGTTGAGATCGTTGTCCATTGTGGATTGGATTACAGGTAACCCGAAAATAATTCTATTATCGTGAGCGATTTACCGTATAGTCAATAAATTAAGTAACGTTCTCTTAGGTTCATTAACAGAAAGACACTTAACTTGGATCGGAATTTTTAGATGATGAAATAGATTTATTGAGACTTAAGTCTAAAACTCTTATCTACTGGAATTAACCCCCCCAAAATGACATTTTCGATGAAGGAAAAACTAAGGCCGAAACTTCCATGGCTTTGAAAACATTGGAAAGGTTTCGCAGTAGAAGGATAGGAAACAATTAAGATAGTCTATGATTCATTGTAGCGTCTTGTATAAAATCTCCAATCATGATGTTCATTCATTTCTTACTTGAAAACAGGAACATATATCACAACCTGAATTGAACAGTATACATATTCATATAGAACAGGAAAACACCAGATGCCCCGTTTATGCAAGCTCAATGTCTGTCACACACAGCAAGAATGTGGAGTCAGGTGAAAGAACGATATGTTTTCGGGTTATCTGTAATCCGACTTATAAAGACCAGTGATCGTGACATTATAAGGGAACTCAAGAGACCATGAAGTCGAGTACCGGTTAACCTCTACAGATGCCTCTGTTGTCTTGTTCTGTTGTAACTTCATCTTGACTTGTACGACTGCCGTATACGTATATGCAAGTGTAAATAGCTTATGGAGTCGAAGTAAAGGAAGGGTCTTGCACCCCCTTGTATCCATTCCTCTAACTCCTTGGCTCGGAATAATGAGTCTGATACATTTGTGTAACATTTTCTTAACTTGCCCTGACACGCACATCTATATATGTATGTATGTATGTAATATGTATGTATTTAAGTATGTTTGGCTGCGTTCGTTTGTATGTTTGTGATTGTTTGTCACAACTTTCAAAGGTTAAGGTCGTTTTCCCTTTGCTTATTTTTCTTTTAAAAAATTATTGCATATTTCTTATTGTTAAGATGAGTGAATATGATTTACTTTTAGTGGCAAGAGATTTCTAATTTTCCAGAATCATTAAAGTATGAATAAGAACCATTTGTTTCCTATTCCTTAATTATTTTTGTACCCGCCAATAGTAGGAGGTTAATCTTCCCTTGTTACCCTCTTCTATTCGCAGTCTATGAAGGAGCGCCTCAACCTCACGAAGAAGGACCGAGACGTCACGGCTAGACAGGTACCAGATAGCGCTGCGGTAAATATTGACGCTTTTTTTCTTTTTCTTTTTGGTCTTCCGTTGCATCATTTCCCATAAGCCTACTTGGGGAACGGAAGAGCGCTCTCTAAGTATCTCTCGCCGTTTTAGCCTTTATCACTTCTTTTCTGTAGACTGCACTGTTTTCATTTTGTTAAAACGTGGTACGTGCATTTATATATATATATATATAGATATAATTATATATATATATATATATATATATATAGATAATTAAATAAATAATATAAAAATAAATATATAAAATAAAATATATATATATAAATAAATATATATATATATAAATAACTATTATATATATTATAAAATAAATAAATATAATTAATAATAAAAGTGAAATATATAAAAATGAAATATTATATGAAAAATAAATCTAATATAATAATATTATATATATATATATATAAAATAAATATATTATATAAGTAAAAAAAATAATAATATATTGTATATAAATAAATATATATATATATAAATAAATATATATATATAAAAGAAACAATATATATAGATATATATATATAATATATATATATAAATAAAATATATATATATAAAATAAATATATATATCTAAAAATAAAAGAAATATATAGATATATATATATAAAATAAAGTCATATAATAATAATATATAAAATAAATATACTATAAATAAATATATATATAAAATAAATATATATAATATATATATAAAAGAAAATGATATCTATAAGAGATATATATATATATTAATAATATAATATAATATAAATAATTAATATATTTATATAAAATAAATTACTATAATATATTAAATTAAAATAACCTATATATATATATATAAATTAAAATAACTAATATATATAATATAAAAATAAATAATTATAAATAAAATAAATAATATATAGAATATAAATTAAATAATATAATACATAATAAAATAAAATATTTATATAATATATATAAAATAAATACCTATATAATATATATGTAAATTAATATAGATAATATATATATAAATAAAATATATACTTTATAATATTATAAAAATAAATATATTATATAAAAGAAATATTATATAGATATAAAATCAATATATATATATAATATAAAAATGTATATATAAAAAAAGATATATATATATAAAATAAAATATATATATATTATTAATTAAAATAAATATAGTATATTATATATATATAAAATACAATTAAGAAAAAATCTATATATATAAAATAAATATATATTAATATTAAAATAAATATATAATATAATAAAATAAATATATATTATATATATAGGAAAATATTATAATTAAAATAAATAGATATACATTATATATATAAACTTAAATTTTAATATATACAGAATATATTATAAAATTAAATAATTATATATAATAAAATAAATATATAATATATAATATTAAAATAAATATAATAATATATATATAATATAAAATAAATAATTAAGAAAATATATATATAAAAATAAAATATATCTAGATATATAAAATAAATATATATAGATATTAAATAAAAAAAAGAGTATACATATATTATAAATTAATTATATAATATAAAATAAAATAAATAATATATATCTGATATAGATATATATATTAATATTAAATGATAAAATAAATAATATTATATGTTATATATATATAAAATAAATATATATATATATATATAAAATAAATATATATAATATATTAAAATAATATATATAGATAATAAAATAAATATTATAACATACAAAAATCTATATATATAATAATATTATAATAAAATTTAAATAGATATATTACATAATATATAATATATATATATAAAATAAATATATAGTCGATATATATAAA
Organism: Macrobrachium nipponense; assembly: GCF_015104395.2. Classification (NCBI taxonomy): domain Eukaryota; kingdom Metazoa; phylum Arthropoda; class Malacostraca; order Decapoda; family Palaemonidae; genus Macrobrachium; species Macrobrachium nipponense. The sequence goes on from NC_087216.1 coordinate 31,962,236, forward strand.
ATTAAATATATAACAGATAATAAAATAAAATAAATTATCATTTTTAGATATATATAAAATTAAATAAAAAAAATACATATATATATAAAATATTATTAAATATAATATTTCTATATATAGGATATATATATATATATATATTAGTTATATAGATAAGATAAGGAAATTTATTCCTAATATAAATAATATCTATGATATATCTAAAAATCCTATATACATTTTTATAGATTTCGTAGATTTTTATATCTATTAAAATTAAGATATTTAGAGATAGATTGAATAAGTAAAGGTATTTATTTTTAGATTATATATATAATAATAAATATATATATATATATAAAAGTTAAAACAGGATTATTATAAATATTAAAATAAATCTATTGAGTCTAGTCTAAAATTAAATTATCTCTATATATATATATATATATATATATAATATAATATAATATATTATATAATATATAGTATATATATATATAATAATATATATAATATATTATAAATTAATAATTATATATATAAATTAATATATATAATAATAATAATAATATAATTATATTATTATATATATATTATATATATAATAAAAGAATCATAGGGGTAGCAGACCCGACCAACATCCAGGTTGAAAAGGTTAAGGCATGTCTTTCACAGGTATCGTTTATTACACCAACGTTTCACATCACATAATGCATCCTCAAGGCCGGAAATTATATATTATGAATACTAAAACATCATTCACTCATATAAACAATCTAAAAAAAGCACAACAAATATTTGACATTTACAAATACAAATTAAAACGAGAACTCGAAAGGAACACCTACCAAGGTAAGAGTTAAAAAGTGACTAAAAAGGCTGAGAGAAATTTAACATAAGAAGATGACTAAACAAAACGTGTAGAGTAAACAAACAGGCAGTTATGCTAAAAAACAGTTGCGTGGAACAGGCAGTTATGCTAAAAACAGTTGTGTGGACGACGATTGGGTGTTTAGTGTTGGTACATTGGTCTTAGTAAGAAGGGACTCCAGCCCCATCAACTCGTCGTCTGTACTTGCTGATCCAATAATCTTAAAATCATTGATGTCCAAGCGGGCACCACAAATCTGAGAGTGATTCCGAATATTAGATAATTCGGGATTGGACAATCTGCATCCTGTCCTAAAGCTGACACCTTGATGGGAGCAGAAACAGACCCTGAGAAGCCTCCTCGTACATCCAACGTAAGTTCCCGTACTACATCTGGGACAGGTATATTTATAAACAATGTTGGATGTCAAGGAAGGGCTCAGTCTGTCCTTCACTTTGAAAAAAGAACGTATACTTAAAGGATTTCGTGGGATCAATTTCAAATTAACTGCTGGCAGTTCATTATGAATTAAATTCATGAATTTCTTTTTAAAGCTTTTATCGTGAAGGAAAGCGAACTTAGCATAAATCCATAATTTTGGAGTCCTTAATAAGCTCCATTCACGATAAAAGCTTTAAAAAGAAATTCATGAATTTAATTCATAATGAACTGCCAGCAGTTAATTTGAAATTGATCCCACGAAATCCTCTAAGTATACGTTCTTTTTTCAAAGTGAAGGACAGACTGAGCCCTTCCTTGACATCCAACATTGTTTATAAATATACCTGTCCCAGATGTAGTATGGGAACTTACGTTGGATGTACGAGGAGGCTTCTCAGGGTCTGTTTCTGCTCCCATCAAGGTGTCAGCTTTAGGACAGGATGCAGATTGTCCAATCCCGAATTATCTAATATTCGGAATCACTCTCAGATTTGTGGTGCCCGCTTGGACATCAATGATTTTAAGATTACTGGATCAGCAAATAGAGACGACAAGTTGATGGTGCTGGAGTCCCTTCTTATTAAGACCAATGTACCAACACAAACACCCAATCGTCGTCCACACAACTGTTTTTAGCATAACTGCCTGTTTGTTTACTCTTCACGTTCTGTTTAGTCATCTTCTTATGTTAATTTTCTCTCAGCCTTTTTAGTCACTTTTTAACTCGTTTTAATTTGTTTTTGTAAATGTCAAATATTTGTTGTGCTTTTTTTTTAGATTTTTTATATGAGTGAGTGATGTTTTAGTATTCATAATATATAATTTCCAGCCTTGAGGATGCATCATGTGATGTGAAACGTTGGTGTAATAAACGATATCTGTGAAAGACATGCCTTCACCTCTTCAACCTATATATGTATATATATATATATATATATATATATATATATATATATATATATATATATATATTATAGATGAATAAATGCACAAAAATAACATTTTATGTACATCTGTTGCAAAGGTAAACAGCATTTAGGAAACCTTTCTGATCAGGGTAAAACTGTACGAACAAACAAAAGTAAGCAATCTAATGGCATTTATC
>NC_087216.1:31977131-32022131 GCF_015104395.2 Macrobrachium nipponense
TCAATGTGTTAAACTAGAGAAAACAGCATGGCAATGACAGCATAACCTAGCAATCTACTCCTAACTTCTCGCCTTGCAATTGGCATACTAGCTCCCATTTTAAACAAATAAATATAAGCCAGCCTGTCAAAATTTCAAGAAACTAAAACTTTTCTTTGGGTCTTAAAACTAAGTACTTAGCTTGCTTGTGTAAAATGGGTGAGAAACTGTGTAGTCAAATGTGATTTCTTCAGCACTTCCTGGGAACTAGTGAACTCTTGGACAAACCAGAGTGTAATGAAGATGGCGGCAACTTCTGTTGTTGTCACTTCTGTGTGAGTAAGACAGAGCCTAGGTAATCATTGTAGGACAGGGGATAGAGCCCACCTGTCCTGGGTCCTTTATATTCTGTCACTGCCAACAAGCACTATTTGGCTGATAACCAATGATAAGAATTTTTTGTAATTGGTTGATCTGTCTTATGGAACCCTGTGGGGACCATGGGAGTGTATCACCTGTGAAGATGAACAGTGGCTACCAAAGTTTTTTTTTTTTTTTATATATAAGCAACTTACCAATTAATTACCTAGCTAATAGTTTCTAGAATCAGCAGCTAGAGTTTTGAAATTCACAGGTCGCACTATTTTCCAGTGGCTGGGTGACTAGCCCCGTCCACTTTCAGGGAAGGAGAGGAACAATTAGCAAAAATGACTTCAATTTGTTTCTGCTAGCTGATGGCTGTAGTACAGTTCATTCTTTTGATTGTTATTCTCATTGTGTTTGGTGAAGTATTCTTTGATTGTATAGCCTTACGGCATATTTAGATAGTTAGGCTTTATTATTGTTAATGATTTGACTTTATTTGATTAGTTGACTTATTTCCAATTACAACAATTTTTGGACTTGGCTGTCATGTCGGACTCCAGTTCTTTGAGCTTTAGGTATATATTGCAGCAAGGGCTGTGATACTCAACTGACAAAAGAATGTTATGATTCACACACTATGTGCACAGATTGCAGAGGATGTTCAATAGAAATATGATGTAGTGAATGTAAAGACTTGGGACTCTTAAGAAATGGAAAAAGTTTGTCACATTAAATAAATTGGCAAGGGATAAGGAAAGGAAGGTGACTGCTAGACAAATTAGTAAGTCATTAGTTAGCTAGGAATTCTTTCTCCAAAAGTGGGCGGGGCTAGTCACCTAGCCACTAGAAAATAGTGCAGCTCGTGAATGTCAAAATTCTAGCCAAGTAATTACTTGGCAAGTATATATAGAACTTAATTTTATTATAAAAATGCCATTTCCCAATGCAAAACCTGATTTATGATCAAGTTATTCTTATTAAAGTAGTATGTAAATTGTTTAATCATTTCTCCTGCCTTCCCAGTTTTTAACAAATTTTTAAATCCACTGTAGGCTCAGAGGTCTGGATAAAGTAATTTATAATAATAATAAAATAATAATAATAATAATAATAATAATAATAATAATAATAATAATAATAATATTGATAATAATATAATAAAGAAACAATATAATTAAAGTGTTTTATTAGTAAAATATACTGTATCCAGTACTTATCCTGTTTTCATGTGTCTTTGAAGTGATAATACAGCACAGACATTTTTTATTTCCCATTCATAAAAGGTATATACATTGCACTGGAAGGCTTATTTTAATGAATTTTTTATAATGATTCTTTACGATTTAATATTTTCTTCTATGCATTATTTTTCCCCAACAGACCGTCGCCAGTGGGCAGCAATTGGTGCTCTGTCAGGAATTTTAATTGTCATTGTGATTTTATTCTTTGTAATTTAAAATGAAGGTTTAAAGATAGGAAAAGGTAAATGCAAGTGATAAAGAGACAGTATGGTGAACTGCAGCTCAACCCCTCATTATTTGCACTTTAATAAGTGAAATATACATACATATATACACATACATTATATTAAAGTAACATGGTATATGTATATATTGTACAGTATATGTATTGCTGCTTTAGTTTACATTGTTGTTAGATTTGTAGGGTTTTCATTCAAGGCATAGGTCCAAGGTGCTTTTATTGCTACTTTTATGTTTTTAAGGAAATTGTTGAGAGGATTGCGCTTGTAATTTAGGTGCCTCTAATGACAGTTTTTCTCAGTGTATATGTACATATACACATTTTCATCCCAGGCCATACATCATTTTAGTGTATCATATTTAATGTCCAGGAAGGTAATAACTGTTACCTCAACATCATGCATTCTCAAGGGCTTCTGCTTTTTAACAGAAAAAATCATTTAGACTGCTCTTATCATTTGTCATATTCTTTTACACTTGCAGTATTTTGATACTAAAATGTAAAAAGTTATAATTTGACAGTCTTATTCCTTCTTACTGTAAAATTAAATGTTATTCATATTTGAGTTTTAAATTTGATTCTGAATAGGGAATCATTAAATGCTTTACAGAATAGTAAATACTATACTTTTATTGTAGATAATGAAATTTCAAGTTTTTTTTAGTCAGTTACCTCTTTTAATCACTTAATGCTTTTAAATTTTCCTTTGATGTCACAATAATTTCATGATTATTAGTTGTTAATAAATTGTGAATTATTGTGATAGTGCTATATTTCAACTGTATTTTAATGATAATTTTATTTAGTTTTTTACCAATTGCAGCTAGAAGTAGTGGTAAGTTTCTATTTGACTGACCATTTATTTGTTCCCATTTCTTGAAATTAACTGTTATGATGGTGCCAGAAGTTGTTAGGAATACGTATTGTAATGTAAAAAGAAAAGCATGTTGTCCTCTTAATTAAACATATCAGTTAAGAAAGGGAAGGCTTATTAAACAAATGTGACTAGGAAACCTAGCAAAGCATGGTAGCAATTAAAAGGCCTTTGTCTAAAGCTTGGGGTCTAAGTTTTGTTGTAATATATTATCTGAGTTGTATTGTGATGACACCTTACAATACTGTTTAGTTTTAGCCAGGTTAGCTCCAGTTCATAAATAAACCTTGGCAGCGATGGATTTTATTATATGCATATCCAGCTGCCTCTTGTTTGCGTTGGCCAATAGTGACCTGACACTGTGCTATATTTAGTTAAGAAAATTTAAAGACAGTCGCTATATATTTTCACAATGGTATTTCTTATTACTGTACTTAAGTACTATACTGAACATGAATTAGGCAGCATTATTGTAGTTAGGCAAATATTTCAGCTTAATGTTCTCCTTTTATTTATTGTGATGATGGGCTACAATATGTATTGTGGTTAATGTCAATGACTGGTGGTAGCAGTTGCATATGGTATTAATTTTTACATTATGTAGAAGTAGAAGGAAGTACGTACTACTTGTTTTCGGTAAGATTATTTGCTAAAGAATTTTTAACAGTAATACTGTAACTCTCAGACATTAAAGACCAGAATAAGGTTAACACAAAAGATTACTACCATATTGTTGGTAGTACATATTCTCCCGTATGAAATATTTTTGCATAGAACCAAATAGTAACCTATTTTGGCTCTTCAGCTGCTTATTGCCCATTTTTATGATACATATCAGAAGTGAATATTATTGGCTATTTTTATATTTATATCACTGTTTACTATTTTTATATTAGTTTAAATTTCTAACAAAAAGTACTCCCTATTTTTTAATAATCCTGTTTTTAATACCTAATCATTTTTGTTTGAGTGACTGGACAACTTAGTTTACTGAAATGATAAAATGTTAAATTGGCTTTTTTAAGTCACAGAATAAAAGAAAAATCTTCCAAATTAAATTAATGGATATCTAATGAGGTATATTGAAAGGGATGGAAATTGAACTTGAAATGATGCAGTAGTTTTAAAAGGATTGTAAAAGGAACAAAATTAAAATTAGATCATTAATGTGAAACAGTGAATTAGAATAATGAAACTTTACTTGTGGATTTTATATTTTGAAATAATGAATCTAATAAAATTTGCAGCGCTAAATTTTGCTTTACAATACTACGGATTCTGTTACTGTTTGTGGAGTGTTACTGTTTTTACTTTTATGAAGATAAAATGAAATCTTGCAGTAGTAACTGTATTTGTGGCTAACATTCCAAGTAATTTACAGCTCTCAAGAAAGTATACCATTTGTTCTTGTAACTGCTGGTTCAGTATATTCTAGTTATCTCCCTTATAAATGTTCAGGATGGTATTTTTTATGGAAACCAAGGCCCTCAAGTAGAAGATATTTGTTAAAAGTATTTCTCCCACTCTTTTGCATCTTCAGTTATTTTGAGTGTCAAGACATTGAGCACATTACAGTAATCCATCTGCCCTTTTACTTACTGCTTAGATATTTTAAAGCTATAACAACTCATCTATATATTAAAGTTATGTGCCATCTGCTTAGATGGTGTTGCTGCTAGTTTTTATCATTAACACAATCCATTAGAAGACGTCTGTGTCCAGGATGGTACTTTTAACTGATTAGAAGTATTTATTGATAATTTCCTTGATCAACTAAACATTTGAAATATCAGTGCAGAAAAGTTATTTGTATATTTTCAATTCAATGTACATAATTCTTCAAGCTCAAGGCAGTTGAGAGCAGTTTTCAGGCAAGATGGAACCCAGCTCTTTTGACAAAGTAACTGAAATAGAGAGAAATTAGAGGCATTAAAAAGTTAACCTTGACTACTGGTGAAGTTATTTGACACAAATTTATTACAGTACTACTGGTATTTTTCTTCTAGGTAGATTAAAGTTCTTTTTTAGTGCAATTATTTTATGCAGTCCATAGTTGGCGCAAAAGATAGGTTTTTATTTTTACTGTATACAAAAAATAGCTTATGTGAAAGTGTGGAGTGGTACCACAATACTACTGTACCAGGTTCATGTATTTTTATGTTATGGAGGCATAGTTTGTTATGGCTGGTATGATAGGTACTGTATAATAATTTGAACCCAATTTATCTTGGATCTCGTGTAGAATATTGTAGTTTGGAATTTCTGGACTGAAAGGGATTTTATGTGTGATGTAGAGATCCTGAAGAGTGCAGGTAGGTGCACAATCCCTGTGTTAGAACCTGAAGGCTACTAGTATAGACTTATTTTACCAAAGGCACATGGAAGTCTGTTAGCCACAGTTCATACACATACTCGTACATAAGCTCTGGCACTGATTTATATATTCCAAATGATGTCTTCAGGAGATCAGTGGTAGATGTATGACCCTGTCTTCCTTTGCTAATTCATTGGTAAAATATGAGAGATGAGCATATTCATCACTTGAAATTTAATCAATCCTCTGAGCAATTTTTATAAATCACTGTACAGGCAGTTTCCTGATTATGCCGGACTCTACTTTGTCATTCCGATCTTACGGTGCTTTACAAATATGTTCATTAAAAAAATTGGTTCAGGGTTATGGCAGATGTTCCGAAGTTATGTTGTTTCAGTCGTATAGAGCCATAAGCGAGGAAAGACTGAAACTAGTTTCTGAGTGTGTAGTTGACCAGACAATGACCTACGTACTTTGGGTTGCTCACACATTGTAGCAATATCAAACAATAGACTTATTTGCATGTTCACTTTCTTTTTAAGTATCATTTTCCGACTGCCGTTGCATCTCAGAAGTGGAACTCCGACATAAGTTAGGGACTACCTGTACATATATCATCTTCATTTTTGTTTACTGATAGTGTACATATCCTACTATTTAATATACATTACGTTGAAATTTTCTTCTAGAATTAGGACAAGTATTTTATGATGGTTCACTTTGGTTCTGCAGCTTCAATAATAATATACAATATACTGTATATATATACACAATTTTTATCTTCATTATTGTGGGCCATTCAAAATGACAAAAACAGACCTCAAAGCATTATGCCCATATCTTTGGTATACAGTATACAATAAAAATATTGAAATGAAGGTTTTCATCATGCTACATAAGTGAGCTGTCATGAATTATTTTGTACTATATACCATATATATTTACAGGATGTGTAGATATGCAGTAAAATAAATCCTATATATGTTACTTAATGAATGTTCATGAGGACAGATGGTGTTCATTTTTTTATTTTTTTTTTAAGACCTTTTGAGTCATTAACATCAGTTAGGCATTTATATAGCTGCTTTATTCCCAGTGAATTTTGTCACTGATGCATCCATAGAAAACTATACGTAATGTATTGCAAATATTGTTACTTTTTGTATTTCCTATAATTTTTCAGTGCAAACTACAAGTTTCTTTAATTTGTCATTGAGATCAAGATTTTTGTTACATCCACTAAATATAAATGGCGAATTCCTTCTGCACTCATAGTATTTTTATATCTACATGTACATTGTTCGAATAAAAATTATTCGGCAGTTAATCCGATCCCTCAACATCTATGTTAAGGTAAATTTGTATTTATAGGGCTGTTTGTGTAATGGGAAATCAGGAAATAAGTCCATTTCATGATTAGTGTGTTCCATTTGTATTCTGTTGAGATTATTACAACACAGGGAATAAAGATCAGGTTGGTTTATTGTTTGAATACAGAATTTTGTAGTTTTGTAAGTAAATGCTTTATCTGAAATGGGCTCAGAAGTTTTCTTGCAACTTTTACCCAGTTAAAAAATTTACTTTTTTGTTAAATGGAACAACTCATTTACAAGTTTCAGCATATTTGCTTGCCGCTAAGAAATGAGTTATAAATACTGTATGTAGTGTTGGGCCTCAGTCTTCATAGATGTTATATTTAAAATACTGGATAGCATTGAAGAACTTTTAAAAACCTTACTTCCTTTAGTCATTTCAAAAAGTTTTTCTACTGATTAATCTTTGGCAAGATAATCTGAAATAAAGTTGAAAAATTTTTTTGTCAATTGAAGCAAAAGCAGTTTTAATCTGTAAAACAGTCCTCATAACGATGATAATTACTGATAGTAAAATCCAAGCACCATATTCTTTCCAGAATACAGTATAAGTTTAAGAGTGGTACAGGTACTGTACTCAACCAGTAGCTGTGAAACCCTCTTGGAATGAATGATTTATTATCCCAAATATGTACAGTAGTGTTTAGGGTTAATTTTATCAATAAATCTTTAAACATTCCTTCAAATGCAATTCTGAAATCCTTGTCTTTTTTAGAATGGCAGTTACGTGGTTACAAACCAAAACCCTTGCTGTACACTGATGTTCTGATTGAATAATCATAGTTAAATATTCAGAGCTGCGAGATACAGATGCAAAAATAACTTCTCTAATTTATGTGGGTTGAAATAACGTTTATCCATTTCCACTGGGAGCAGTGCTGCTACATAATTTTGTTCATTTTTGTTTATCAAAAAGGTTTGGAAAAGATCTTTGATATGTCCTTTAAGCTGTAATGACCCAGAGGTATATTTTATGCAATATTTCAATCTGATGTGTAATTAAAACAGTTTTTTTTTCAATGATGATGCACTTTTCCTTGTGCAACATCATTTCAGATGCTAATTTCCTTATTACTTAGATCATCTAGGTTGTATTAAGGTCATCTTATTTTGCCTCAAGTCTTGTGATGAAAAGGAGTTTTTTTAGATATTTTATTGTAACAGCTATGCAGTACAGTATTGTAAAAGAAGTATGCTACACTTTCACATGTGGAGATAAATGAGAGCTTTTGCTCTATGTAAATAAGTCTTTAACTTAGTTTTCTCTATTAACTACCTGATATTGACAATTTTGATTACCAGTGTTTTATCATTGGAACTCTTAAATAAATTATAAAATTTACATATAAGGGAAGACTTTTTTACATATCTCTTAGGAGGGAATACATACATTTTGGTTTCCTTTTTGCTTTGCGCTACTTACTATTCAGAAAATTCTTCAATAATAAGGGGATATCTTAAGCATTGTGTACTGTATAAATGTGTAATACTTATCAATTTATTCTTTTGGGAAAATATAACTTTTATTACTTTTTGTATATATATTCAGAAAAATATCAGTATTGAACTTTTTCTACTTAGCAGGCTTTATTTTTAGGTGCAGTATAATAGATGCTGTGTTAAAAAATTAATTAGTACTATGACTGTATGCCACAAAGCATGTTTATGAGTCCAGTGATTTTCCAGATTTATACACCTGTAGTTTTTTTAAAAGTTGGCCATTCATTTTAAAGGAGTATTTAAAAAAAAAGTTACATTTGAGGGATTTAGTGATGCAATATTTTAGTTTCATGGTCCACAACAATAAGAAATTTGAAACATAACCTTTTAAGAATTTTTGAACTGTGCTTTTCAGGTCAAATTATGGTCTTGTAATTATGATGCAATTTAAGATCTTTGATAAGTTCTCAAAGAAACTATTTTTAAATAATTACATTATCATCAGAACCTGATCTCTATTGTAGGTTAGTGCCCAACAATGTATCACTCATTTAAAGAGGTTTGTAGGCATTTTCATAGGGACTTTGTCTAAACTTACAGCCATCAAACTATTCTTTTAACAGACAGATTTGAATGTTACATTTTACTGCATGACTATTTAATCTCTTCCAGAGCATGAACCATATGAAACATTATGAAATTTATGTTTTTATTGGCAAACAAGAGAGGTTTTGTAATTTTGTTTCTATTTTGGTATCAACTCTCAGCCACAAGCAATTATTACTGCAACCCAAAAACTATTTTTCTTGGTCAATAGAACAATTATTACTGCAATCCAAAAACTGTTTTTCCTGGTCAGTAGATGTTACCTTCATATAAATTTCAAATAAATATAAATAAAAGTAAAAGTTAGTATCTCCCAATTTGTTATTTGTGAAGTAAGATTGACATCTTGATACTCTTATAAAAACTGAAAAGTGCTAGACTATGTTTCCAGGTTTAAGAATTTAGATGCCATTCCCTCTCTGTTCTTTCTATAGGGTTGCTAGGTTTTCTCTTAAATCTTCTGTACATTCTAGAGGGACAGATATAATTAAAAGAAAAATTGTAGTTTGTATCAGATGAAATATTCTTATTTTTCCTCTCTGGGTCAGTCAGGTGGAGTAATTACACATTTGTTTACTGTATTTCTGCTATCAATATTAATTTGATTGTGACCTGTCATGATTAATGAACATTGTCAAAGTTATGAAAAACAAAAGTTCAGTGGAAATCTTTAACCATTTACTGTTAAAATATTTTGGCAACATGTACCTTCCTCAATTTTGGCAGTTACCATATAAGCTGTGCATATCATAGGTACCAATAAATAGCAGCTGCAAGGTAGACTTTTTGAAAATGGAATAAATCTTATAAATCCTAGGTAGGCATTACAATATGAGGGAAAATTTCAGTGTAAACAAACTTGTAATTTTCTTAATGTTCATGATGCAAAACACTTTATTTATACCACTGACATTTTATAGTAGTTGCTTTATCATGAATTAAAGTTCATAACAGAACAATAAGAAGCAAACCAGTAGCAATTAGGTATTCAGATCTTAAATGGGATTGTTGTATGCTTATAAATAAAAAGGTATGCTTCATTCTGGTTGCTTTATGAAAAAGTAAAGCTGTTAATCGTATTTCAAAGCCAGTATATTAAGTGATTAGGCTCAAAGGGAACAGTTTGACAAGCAAGCAATAACACCGAAATAGTCATGTATATATCCTACGTATCTGCCATTCATCATACATATAGCGCCGCAGCAGGGCTTTCCAGTCACAACACTTTTCTGCCACTGGTGTTGCAAGTCCCTAAGAAAACACAAAAAAATATGCTTTATGCCTTAGATGATGCCGTTGTTTTGGTTTATTCCAAAGATGTACTTTTGTTTGTTTATAAAAACTGCATGTTAACTGTCTCAATTCACAATATTTTCATTTGAGTGAAATGAAGTAACTATAATCTTTCATTTAAAGTTTGTATAAAAAGAGTGCTGTTGTATTAGAAGCATTTCACTGAAGTGCAGTTGGAGTCAAGTGCCGAGTTAACAAGTGTCAAGTTTTATTGATCTCTGATCATTATTGTACAGTACTCAGTAAATTAAAGGATCAAATTGTTATTCTTGTTTCATTACCCAGAAATTCAAATGAAATATGAGGCATTTCATGGACAAGGCCCTGGGCAAATGCACCAACTTCTTGCTTTTGAGTTATGAGCGTTTAAAGTTGGGTATAGATGGCAGACATGATTAATGCAGAAGAGCATGTTATTATACATCATTAGAATCCTCTGGAAAAGAGAAGTTTATACATCAGGAAAAAGAAAACTAACACAAGATGGTGTTTTTTTTAGTACATCATAATTGTTGTTCAATCTACTTGAAATTCAATCCTGAATTAGATGTCAATGAACCGGAGATAATGTGAAAATTTTAGCCAAAAATTCCAATAATTAATAATTTTCCTATGAATAATTAAAAAAGATCAATTTCCTTTGTGTGCACCTGGCATAAAAAATATACGTATTGTGACTGAAGGTCAAGACTTTTCAATGCCCAATATGACCTAAATAAATTGTTCACATTCTCCAGCCCCACTTTCTCATAACTACTACTTACTGGGACAATACAGGCCTACACTCTTCTCCACAACAGACATAGCCTTCACCACTGTCTCTTTTGGCATTTTTCTGTTACTTTAGCCAAGTCTCGGGCCTTCTCTTGTGTGAAGGCATGAGCAGCAGTGTACTGGTGTTATCCAGTTTGGTATTAGTCACCATGACACTGTGTAATTCAATATAATAACCAAATACAGTAATGTGGAGTGTAAACAAAGCCAGGCTTCACTCACGTGCTTGGCGGGATGACTAGCAGGGGTGCTTGCTAGCACGCCTCTGATCAGGTAGAGGTAGCAACTTGCCCATTGGCTGGGCCACGTGCGGATATTCACCCCTTAAGCTCTGAAATTCCAGACCTCCGCTGCTCCACCTTTTTAAAACAAGGGAAATTGAACCAAGAGTTCTCAGCAGCATGGGTCAGAATTGTGAAAAGCACTTCATCACAAATTTTTCAATGCTTTCACCAAGCAAAGAACCTGCATAACTCATTTTTTATGGGGTTGGCGCATTCGACCCTTGTCCACGAGGCGCCTCATATGTCATAAGATCTCTAATAGAAAGGTATAAAAAAATCTGTTATATGCTAACATTTCTTTTCTTGAATAATTTGTCTAATTCTAACTCAATATAGGCATTAGTGCCCCTGCAGCCTGCTACCACTTTTGCAGCCCATGAGAAGTATTCTTCCACTCGTTCCTCACTCCAACCTTCGGGTGTAATCCTATCTAAGTCACGGAGATTGTAAAGTTTGTCGGCAAGTTTGACGAGCTTTGCCTCTGGTGAGGATGAAGCAGCATGAACTATCTGCAACTTCTTACGTTCTTGTTTGTCGAGGGATTTGTCATCTGTTACCTGTTGGAATTAACATACACCACTTGTTACAGAGAAGAAGAGACCGCGAAAAAAAAAAAAAAAAAAAAAAACCTTGAGGTAAGTCTTTAGTGTGTCTGATCATGGCTTGTCAAAATTCTTTACAATGTTGAAAAATCTGCTTTCAGGATACAAATCTTTCACTTCAACTGAAGCATACCACTACTTTTTTTCTATTACTGTCTTTGTATCCTATTACTCATACAAACACTTAATGCTTTTATTTTATCTTACTACCCTGGTAGTATTCATCTCACCACTTCTTTCTACCCTGTAGTATTCTTCTCACCACTTTTATAGTAGTACATGTTTTCTGAATTTCTACCATCCAATTCCTCATCCAGCCATTTACTGCTCTTCTTTGTCCATCTACCCTCATATTCCTCATCCCAACCACATTGGATCGCTAGCAGATGTCTACCCTCATATTCCTCATCCCAACCACATACTGCTAGCATTATGTTTTTCTAACTCCTATACTCATCCCACCACATAATGCACAAGTCACGACTTTCTACCTTCCTGTTCCTCATCCCACCACTTACTGCCCTTATTGTGTGTTTCTGTTCCCCTATTTAATGTCTTACCACTTCCCCTATTCAACGTCTTACCACTTTTCGCAAATAAGTACCACGTACTTACAACCTGCTCTGCATACGACCACTCATACTTACAATCATACTTCAGGCAGCGGGGCTGAGTTGGCTGATGCATAAGAGTACATGCAGTATGACAGTTGACCACTGAGTTACTTGGCAATGCACCATCTTAGGAGAGTTCTCTCATCACTAGGACCACATCAGCTTGAGTTACCCTGCCCTATCAGCAGCATCATTTGGTATAAACTACTGTAGACTGAATTGCAAACCAAATTAAGTTGAAACTGACTTCCGACATGCATGCAAGAACCCGACCCCATGGTAACTCAATGCCTACCTGTACATAATATACATTACATAAATGATTAAAGTATATCGGTAGAAGTACATTATGGTAAAAAGATTGAAATAATGATTTTATGTTACCTTAGAGTACTATGCAGGCATTCTATCGCAAAGGTTTGGTATTTTGCCCTACCCAGTATGTCAGCCACTTTTTAAGGTTCAACTTGCATCCACTTTGACTTACAACCAGTAGGTTGGAACCAAGCTTGGTTGTAAGTAGGATGGTACTTGTACGTATACTATTCTGAACTTCTGTCTTCCTTATTCCTCATCTCACCACTTAATGTTCTTATACAGTTTTCCTAAGTTTCTATTCATCCTACCACTTCTGACATTTTGTTTTTCTACCTTTCTTTTCCTTAAGCAATATTTTATATACTTTTATGCTGTCTTTCTAATCACCTATTCTTAAGCCCTCTACTTCACTTCAAACTATTCATCCAGCCACTTAATGCTTTGATTCTACTTTATTTCTTACTACTTTCCATCAATTACTGCTTTCATTCGCAGTTGTATCTTGATATTCCTCAGACCACCACTTACTGCTCTTACTCTCCTAAGCAACACCAGACAGCTTACTGCTTTAATTCTGACTTGCTGCCCTCCTATTCCACACCCAACCACTTAAGTATTGTTTTTATTAGGAATTTCTACCCATCTATTCCTCATCCAACCAATTACTGCTTTTTTTTTATAACATCCAAATCGCCCTTCTTAATGTTCTTATTCTGTCTTTCTACTATTCTAGTCCCTCAAAGACCAACCAATCAAAATTCATGACCAAAATCTAGGGATTTCTCTATAAAGCTGGAACTGAAACAATATTATTGCATCCATCAGGATCCTTATGAAACCAGGCTGTAAACTAAAAAAGAGATGATTATTTTCACCATACATATCTGGACAGTTCACTAACATACATTTTTAAGATATTACTGGAGTTTTAGAAACGGGGTCGTAATTGGCTTGATATGAGCTTCACTTTCACAATTAGCTAAGATAGTAACATTACCCATTCTTCACAAAAGTGCGAAAAAGACCCACCTCTGGCTAATCTACAAGAAATAAGAAAATAAATTATGAACTTAGTAATCTGGGTTCTTCAAAAAAATAAAAAAAGAAAACTTGAATAAACACCTCGTCTGACCAATATACAACAATTAAGTACTCGATTTACACACCTGTTCCCTTTTCACTTCTCGCACAAGCCAGCTCACAACACTAACAAAACAAAAGAAAGACTTATGACCGAACCAACAACCTGCAAACGAGAATGCTAACAACCTTTTTGTCACCATAAGTTCCTGAATGACTCGCATCACCATTTTCCTAACTACCGTCTTAAGTGCGTCTTATTATGTCACAACAACAACCATTGCGCCTTTCCAAACATAACAAGACAACTGGCTATACCAATTTAACGAAAATGACAAAATGCATAAAAATAATAATTATGTATTAAATTTATAAAACTGACAAACAATCAAAACTTCTATGTGGGTCTCCACCTCCATAATCACTGTCTAGTAAAACTGGTCCCAGATTCTTGTCAATATCTCTGGCCAGTATAAATATAAAACTATGTTATCTTTACTATGTATAATATTTCTTTAAAAATTACATAAAATTAAATAGAGAAAAGATAATCTACTTAATAATGTTAACAATAGCAATGTGAAAAGGAACATAATTATATATACAGAAAAATGTCAACAAACCCCATACATAAGTTTATCAACAGTGGTCAACATGACATCTAACATTCTGCAATACCAAACAGAATGCATAATTAAAAAATCGGTTTATCTCCTGCTCCTGATATTCAATATTGATTCTTTAGTAATATTTTTCATGTCATCCCATATCTTCTCAGACAAAATATCATCAAGGAAAACAGAGAAAAATACAATAGAATTAATAAGCACAAAAAACATTAGAATAAACATGCATTTTAGTTTCTCCACAGGAAGAAACTCAAAGCCTAAATAATTTCTGTTTTAAAAGAAACCATGACGAAATAATATTTCTTGCTCTACAAGGGAACAATATACATTAATATTGCCAAAATAAAATATAATTTCCCTAAGTGCTTTTGAAAGTTGTCAAAATAAAATATAATTTCCCTAAGTGCTTTTGAAAGAGACCTAAAGATGTCTGGGTAAGAAAAATATACAGCATATAGATTCAAGTACTATGTGGCAATATTCAGTGACTTGACCATACTTTACAATATAAAAAAAAAAATCACATTACTACCAACTGTTAGTGATTTAATACACACCTCTGCCACTATCCTTGCAACTTTTGACCCAAACACTTCTTTCAGCTCATCATTTGTAGTGTCAGTGTCTTCAACGGTATCATGAAGTAACGCTGCCTGAATTACTGTAGGATCTTCAACACCACCCTCAATCAAAATATGAGCTACCCCTGTAAAACAAAGTATGTGAGTTACCCCTGCAAAAATGTGAGCATATAAGCTACCCCTGCAAAAATAAAAGCATACGAGTTACCCCTGGAAAAAATAAAAGCTTATGAGTTACCCTTGCAAAAAAAAAAAACCTATAGGAGTTAGCCCTGCTAGAAGAAAAAAGCATGAGTTACCCCTGCAAAAAAAAAAAAAAAAGTGTTACCCCTGCAAAAATAAACATACATACATTCACTGATACTCAGCTACACTGGGGATATGGTTCCAGACCCTTAGGTGTCCAAAAATAGCATGGACTTAAATCCCTTCCAAAAACAGTCGTACACTAAAGAATATTCACTTATGTATACAGTACGTATAGTACTATACATAATCTACGTGTGTTTTGTGCACACTAAAAATCATCTCTATATACAAAGTATACATAGTGTCATTCAAGCTTATGGATTATACTTTCATTTGACCATAAAAAGAAACTGTAAACGTAAAATTATTGTAAATATAGTACAAAACACAAAAGTTACTCAATATATTCTCTCTCTCTCTTAGAAGTTTCATTCATGTAAATATGGATTTACTAGGATTTTTGTTCGAGCCACAGTAAACCTTGCAGTTTATCTAACAGCTACTGAAAATATGACTTAAAAAACAACTTGGTAGTTTCATAGCTGCAGTTTTAAGTCATGATTAAATAGCAGCATGTTGTAAGCATACTGTACATTTAGGGGAAAATACATAACATTACCTATTGGGTGGTTAATGTATGGTGTCTTCTCTGGATCTTTCCTTCGTTGATTCTTGTGTTTAACAGCAGCAAAATTCACACACCTAATGATACTTGAAAGGATGGAAGAGTCACTCAGCTGTCCTGCCATGTTTTGTTCAAACCTTAAAGGTGTTCTTTTCTTTTCTCAGAGAAATTTTGGTCTCCTTAGATTGGTCAATCTTCGAAATACTGTAAACCAAATCTTTAAATTAGTAATTGTATTTATCTTTGGGATACAAACCAGAGCCTTTCATGTAGGAGCATTCCTCAGCTAGAGATAGAAACATTGTTGAAACTTGGTAATTGGAGGTAGGGAGATGAGGAAGGGAGGGGAAGAGAATCCCTATTCACCTGCCATAAGGTATCACTTATTTCTGGGACTATGTACTGTGGCTGAGGAGGTATTACACCTAAGAAAAATACAAATCACTTAAACATTTGGTATTTGTTCCTAAAAAGATACAAACCACTGTTCTTTATGTAAGAGATTCACTCATGTAGGAGTCTCTCAGTTGAATGGCGATTATGGGAGAGACTGAAGAACGATTGTAATGAAGGGAAGAGTGACAGGAATCTCTTGAATGAACTGGCATGAAGGTAAATGTGGGTAAAAGTGAGGTTACTGTGTAAAGCAAAGAGGGAAGTGAAAGGTTACAGGTATTCATACAAAACAAAAGATCTAAAATGGGTAGAGAATTTAGAGTACGCACTACTAAAATTTACCCTACGCCAGGAGGGAAAGTGTGAAGCTGAGGTTGACAGCATGATGAAAGCAGCTTGAAGAATATGGAGGGGGTGGCAAAGAAAGTGTGTTATAAAAGAATGCCAAATCAGTATAAAAAAAAAAAAGGGACCTATTGTACTGTAATCAGACCAAAGATGATGTGCGGTTCAGAACATTGCAAATTTCAAGGTAATTGTATTTTCCCTCTAACATACAAACTTGAATATCTTTACAAAGGAATTTTACGTGAGGTGAAATGGCTGTTAACTTGCACAAAAGGTTGTTAGCTATCAATGGAAGGGGGAAAACCCTGCCCACTTGTCTGTCTGCACTCCACTTTGCCTTTCAGCCCAGGTACCAGAATGAGGGCTGGCTGAGGTGGGCCATAAATGTGAAGACCTTCAATTTGTAAGTAAGGGAAAATACAAATTACTACCAGTCTTTACATAGGAGACAAAAATACTACCGGTCTTTACATACGAGACTTACCCATTGAAGAGTGGAGTATGGGTAAATCTCTGAACCAACAGGAAGTTCTACCCACCTAGGAATTTCTTCCTCATCTCAAAGAGCTGAGGAAGGCCTGTTGAACATATGGGATGTTCATCTGCCACACTTCTGGGCTTGAATGAAAGTTTGTGTCATTAGTTAGTAAAAAAAAAAAAAAAATCTTGGATGAACCCAAAGTGTTTGCTAGAGAGGGGGAGGACATGCATCTAATAATCTAATATAGATTATAGACACCAAGAATCTCTTGGTTTCTCTGAAGGAGAAATGCATAGATAACTTTCTTTTAATTCTAAAAGAATTTCTATCCATCATGACTTTGCCAACCAAGAAAAAGCTGTCCTTGTAGGGCACATGGCATCACTAGAGAAGCTGGTTGTGTGTGCCAGGCTGAGAATGAGGTACTACATTGGGATTTGAAATATTTATCGGTATTCCCACCATACTTGTCTACTTTAAAAGAGCATCTCTTCCCCTCAGGCTCCCCTCTAAACTGGAAGCTAGAATCAGCTAATCATCCAGGTAGAGAAGCATCCAAATCCCTATCAGGTGAACCCACTTGCTCAACTGTAATAGGTCTTGTTAAAACTTGAGGAGCTGAGCTCAAACAGAACCAGGGATGATTATGTGAATTTTGGGGATCTCACTGTGTGAGAAGCTAGAAAAGTAAAATAAACTAAAGGTGCAGGCGTGTCAAATATTAATGATGTTAACACAGTCAAGACTGAGATGATTTGGGCATGTGGCAAAAATTAACAGGTAGGAAGAAGTGAACAGGCCCTGGATGGAACCTCTAAGGTGTAGAATGTTGAAAGGGAGGCAAAGGATTAGATGGCATGATAAAGTGAAGGAGGATTTGGAAAAGAAAGGTTTAGCTGAGGAAGAAGCTTTTGACAAATAGCTGGAGAAGATGCATCATGGCAGCCAACCCCTTAGCCCAAGGTTAGTGATGGGGATGAAGAAGAATCTCTCTCAGTGGAACACTTTGGCCTTGGGTTCACCTTTATGCCATCAAAAGTACAAACCTGAGAGGTGCTTTAAACCACAGCCAAATGCTCCAGAAAGGCAAACTCATACAACTTCAATAGAAAACTTGGGAACATGAGAGACAGGTACCAACGGCTGTCAATGAGCACAATTGGGACATCCACTGCAAGCAATCAGGACTGACCTAGAATGCAGTGGAGACTAGTCAACCATTTTCATCAACAGGCCTCTTCCCAGTCAAGGCATCAAGGGGGTTGCAACTAGGAGCAATCTCAACAGAGGAGGTGAGAGTTATAGCAAGGATGAGTGTGGGGAGTATCCCTCACTCACAAACTGTCGTACTCACTTTCCTTATGGCTGCAGGGACTAAGAGAGGAGGTTAAGCTGGATAAAGCATATAGGTAAAAGTCACTAATTTATTTACACAAACCATTGCTTTTCAAATAGGAAACTTCCTCCTTAGGAGGGAAGTTAGTCTCTACAACTAATTGGAGTTGACAGCCACTGCAGAATTGCCATGCTCCAAGTGCCTAGCAAGCAGGGGAGGTCATGACTCCTGTAACCCTCTATTGTTTTGATGAAATGGTTGCCCAGAATAGTAGGGCCCTGGGCCTAAATGCCCCCAAAAAACAAGGAAGGACACTCATGTAAGGAAAAAATTTAGAGAACTATGATGTCTCTTGTAAGGTAGTTTAATTCTGGCTACCAAGTATAACAGGTTCAGAACTTAACTTTACCATGTCTCCCTTCACCCTTGTTATAAAAGTGATGATAAGGGCGATGCCTCCATATCACTGACACAGAGAGGATACTCAAAGTGTACTCACACATACCCAGCCTGACTTCAGTGAGTACTTTGCCCTGGATAGTGTCCTCAAAAGAGAAAGTAAGGATGGAAGGGAAACCCACTCAATCCACTTATACATCTCCAGACTACATCAGGCATTAGTTACACCGGATAGCAGGCTTTTGGGGTAGCACAGGTGTTTGAGGCATGGACAGATGTTACGTTCAGGAAAACACAGGAGACTCAGGGTACTGAGTACCCAATGTTTGTGCACACACAAACCTGAGACTGTAAATGCACAGAGTACCCTTGCACATATTGAGCATTAAGGTTACAGCACACTCACTGGACCATGACATACAATACGTCCTACTTGTACAGGTCAATGTACCACAGGTAGTGGATAAACCATGCATGGAATGGTGTTCCCAACTGACTCATCTGTCCAGAGAAAATCCTCATGCTCAGTGAAAGCAAAACAACAAGGAACACAATCATGCATAAACAGATCATCCTGGTACCCTTGAGCACTGTACAGTGGAGAACTGTTCATACTCACTACATGCGTTCCTTGCAAATCACAGGTGCATACATTCCTTGTGTCTATGAGGTACCAGTTGATATGGATCTCACTTGGTAAGATCTATGTCAGCCCTACATACTACGGATATAACACCAGGAGTTGGATAAACACTTGCCTTCTCAAGCCTTGAAAGATGCTCACTCAAAGTCCTACTGGACTTCTTGTGTGAGGTCTTTTAAGACTTTTCTTCTTCCTAAGCAAGTAACAGGAGGAAGAAGAGCTCAACAATAAGGGAAACAAGGAATATAAGTGCTAACAAATTTTCTTTTAGACCCTAGCCTGTCTTATTTTCCTCTCCAGCAGTAACCATGGCTGATGCTGCAAAGGCATCTCCCACAAGAAGGATGATGGTGACAAGAGCTCAGCAGTACCAAGCTCTTAGCAGGTGCAACAACAGTAGGTAGCAGCACCTGACAAGGTAAGGACAGGCATACCAATCACTCACCTTTCTGTGCTCACCTGCCTCTTTCTTGGCCAAGAGAGCAATGTACACATGGAAGGAACAGGGAATGGTTTGGGGGGAAGAGGTGAGGGAGTGGTAGGTTAATGCTTCTCACCTTCTTCTACTAAAACCTTCCCAGCAGTTGCAGATCCCCCTGCAGTGGAGCAGTAGGAGTCCACTAAATAAAGGGCATGATGGGCTGCACACGCACTCTCATGCCCCTTACACCTTTGTTGTAAAAACTATTTCTCCATGACAGGAGTCAGCAGAACAACAACAAGACAACTGCCTTTGACAGCAGCTGAAGACATATGCTTGGTGATAGTTAACCACATAGTATGTACCTTGTTACCATGTTTCAACATCTGATTCCACCTAAGGCAAGAAATATTTTTACATATAAAGCTCTGGTATGTTATTCTGTACGAAAAATGAAATTATAAGATTTTCAAAAGTAACAGTAAAAATTAACAGTGAGCTTTCCATTTCAACATAAGTAGATGCGTCCATGAACAATTATACAGTTAAAACGAGATTACGTACATACTTTTGTAGTATAACAGTACTCTAAATTATATGAAAATAATGTACACTCTCAAATCTGTTTTGTTGTCATAATACAGTAAATTTTATGAATTTTCAAGATAATACAGATAGACTATTTGAGAGAGGATGATATGAGCATGGAATGGCCCCTTAAGGGATTAAAAATTACTGAGGCACCTAAAGGGAAAGATTGCCCACACAGCAAATTCACCCTTCTTGGTCCAATCAATGCATTCTAGCATATGTTAGGTAAGGAGGGGGGGTGTT
Organism: Macrobrachium nipponense; assembly: GCF_015104395.2. NCBI lineage: Eukaryota > Metazoa > Arthropoda > Malacostraca > Decapoda > Palaemonidae > Macrobrachium > Macrobrachium nipponense. The sequence continues at coordinate 31,997,473 of NC_087216.1, forward strand.
GCTCTTCAATCATGTCAGGCTATCAAAGGCAAGTATATATGTAGTAGATGTTGATTTTTGGGGACACTGGCCACTTAGCCTGGGCCTCAAATAAGGTGGAAGATTAATATGATACCATTTTGGATCCTAAGTTTAGTCTTGCACTGTAAATCACCAATAGAGTAAATGACCAAGTGGCGACAAAGCGGCCACTGATCACGAAATGCAGCCACCTACCAGGAAAAGTACTTGAATTAGTTGCCATGAGCATCAGTCAAGAGTTGTAAGCCCATCCACGCAGAACACCGAGACCTCTACGCTCCTCTCGAAGTAAGTGTCTTCTCCTAAATTACGAAATAATGGCAAAATTCAAGCACTTTTTCAGGAAGTGGATGCGATCTGAGAGAGGTGGCCGCTATGTCGCTGCTCAGTCTTTTACCCTATACATACAATATGATAACAAGGATAATTTACATACATACCCTAATCCTATTTATTGGGTATGGTTTTTCCTCATTGGGGATATAGATTTTGAACCAGCCTAACCTAGGTTCAGAATTTAATCATGATAGGACGTTCAAGGAATAATCTCAACCCAAGAAGAACCAAAATGCTTAGCCTTGATTTTACAAAACCCTACCTAGTACTGTAAAGGTTTGGATTTAATGGTTTAACTTGCTCAAAGGAATAGTATCTAGGCTAGTACCGTAAGAGATTTAGAATGGTTTCTCATACTTAAAGGAATATTACCTGGTACTGTAAGAGATCTAATGGTTCAGCCTATCATGCGTAAAGGAATATTACCTAGTATCGTACAAGATTTAACGGTTTAGCCTACCATGCTTAAAGGAATACAGGCAGTCCCCGGGTTACGACGGGGGTTCCGTTCTTGAGACGCGTCGTGAGCCGGAAATTGTCATAAGCCGGAACATTGTCAAAAATCCTAAGAAAACCTTACTTTTAATGCTTTGGGTACATTGAAAACTATGTAAATTGCATTCTTATGGCATTTTTCATCAAAAAAAACCTTCAAATATTGATTATTTTGCATTTTTGGTGTCATATTTCATCTGCCAGATGAGCGTTGTAGGCATCGTAACCCTGAAACATGCGTTGTAACCCTGGAAATAATGTCTGATGAATATAATTGAAAAGTGTCGTAACCTCGGAACGTCGTAAGCCGAGACCGTCGTAACCCGGGGACTGCCTGTATTATCTAGTACCGTAAGAGACTTAATGGTTTATCTTATCTTGCTTAAAGGAATATTATCTAGTACCATAAAAGATTTAATGGTTTAGCCTACCATGCTTAAAGGAATATTACCTAGTTCCGCACGAGATTTAGTGGTTTATCCTATCTTGCTTAAAGGAATATTATCTAGTACTGTAAGAGATTTAATGGTTTAGCCTACCATGCTTAAAGGAATATTACTTAGTACCGTAAGAGATTTAATGGTTTATCCTATCTTGCTTGCTAAAGGAATATTATCTAGCTAGTACTGTAAGAGATTTAATGGTTTATCCTTTCTTGCTTAAAGGAATATTACCTAGGTATCTAGTACCGTAAGAGATTTAATGGTTTAGCCTATCATGCTTAAAGGAATAATACCTAGTACTGTACAAGATTTAACGGTTTAGTCTACCACGCTGAAAAGGAATAATAGGTACCTAATACCATGATTAAAGAAATATTATCTAGCCTAGTACCACAAGAGAATTAATGGTTGATCCCAGCTTGCTTAAAAGAATATTATCTAGAACCCTAAGAGATTTAACGGTTTAGCCTATCTTGCTTAAAGGAATATTATCTAGTACCCTAATACTGTAAGAGATCTAATGGTTTATCCCATCTTGCTTAAAGGAATATTAGCCTAGTATCTCGTACTGTACAAGATTTAATGGTTTAGCCTATCATGCTTAAAAGAATAATACCTAGGCTAGTACCGTAGAAGATTTAATGGTTTAGCCTACCGCGCTTAAAAGGAATAGTTTTTAGCCTACCTATCCTATACCTAGTACGTACGAGATTTAATTATAGTTTAGGTAGCTATCATGTTTAACCAAAAGGAATATACCTACCTAGCCTAGGTACTAGTAGTACCATAAGAGATTTAATGGTTTAGCTTATCATGCTTAAAGGAATGGTTAATCTAAGGATATTATCTAGTACCGTATGAGACCTAGCTAATAGTAGTAGTAGTAGTTCACCTTATCATGCTTAAAGGAATACGTATTAGCCTATAGCCTACCTACCTAGGTAGGTACCTAGCTAGTATAGGTAGGTAGCTAGGCAGTACGTAAGAGATTTAATGGCTTAGCCTACCATGATTAACCAATTAAAGGAATGAGACACCTTACTTAAAGGAATATTTTTGCTTAATAAATACAGGACTGACAATGACTTTCTTACGGAACAACGTTAATTCACCGGACGTCTACAGCAACGTGGATCAGATTATCAGCTGATTCTGTCAACACTCAACAAACCGTCAGGTTATTTGTGATGTAACCGATGTTGCCCTTCATAAACAAAAGTTGTACTTTCAAATAAAGTCTTTTGCTATAACGATGCCATACCGAATAAAGTTTTACTTCTTTCATTCTGCTGTTTTGAATATTGTTCCCCTTTTAAATATATGTATAACACTTGATTTCTATTTGATATCGTATCATTAATCAATGGCACAACCGTTCGATTAGAACGTGGCGCATGAGTATGACATACATCTAGTATATCGGTGGAGCAGTATATATACTTTCTACATTCTTCTCTTCCTTATTTTTGGAGAAAAACTGTTATTTACAGAGACCTATTCCTTGTCACCTTGTTTCTTACATAAAATTCTTTTAAAATTCACGTATGAACACGACGATATACATCAATAAGATCGAATTACATTCACCATTCTTTGAATAATTAACAAAATTGTTGAAATAAAATGGATTATGGGAGATGAAGGAGAAACATTGACTAGATTAACCTTTAAATTAACTGAAAAGTTCATTGTTAATTAAATGAATTGGGTATATGTATTAAAAATAAATCATATAGATAATTCAAAATGAATTAACACTTAAAAATCAAAGACATTCCAACAAATCATAAGTGATGTAGCCTACCTGTTTTGCCATTCCTAAAACCACCGGCACAAAGCAACACCCGACAGAATTCAGTTCAGAAGTTGCTAAAAAATGCCCATACTTAGGTATACTTACTTTTCTATAAACTTGCATATACAATAATAACACATGTCCGGGATTCTGTGGGTGTGTGTGTCTTTACGGGCTGCTCTATGAGCATGAGCCCGTGCTGGCATAAGGCCAGCTTAATGAAAAACGACAAACAACTCTGTCTGTGTGGTGTTTCAACATGATTGAAGAGGAGGTCAAAGTTATGAATAATACTGTGTTTTACATGGCGCTGCTCATGTGCATCTCTCTACATGTTAGTGAAATACTGGATTTTATGTCGAAAGGGATAAAGAAAGGAGACCTTGAACATATAAGGAAATCACTCACTACTACCGCAAGAAAAAATAGAAGACTGGATGTGGATCCTGACCGGTTTCAGCTTTTTTTTTTTTTCTACCATAGTGGTAAAAATTCACAAAATATCAGTGTTATGACGCAATTATGAAGAACATCAGGATATGCTACCAGGAGCTAGAGGATTATACAAGACATTCATAACTGTAATTCAAAGAAATTATTCAAACATGCAGATTTGTTCTCCCAGGTTACTGATCAGAACATCATAATAGGAGACGTCGGCTTTTTGATTTGTTGAAATTACCCCAGGAACAGAAAGCATCATTTGATCGAAGTACTTTTACACGATTTCCATTTTGTTGAAACTTCTCTTAGCACTTGCAAATATTACAGTGGTCGACTCGGCTCTCAGAGCAATCTCAAGATCGGCATAGTTCTCCTGAAGAATGCTTCAGGAGATGGATATCAGAAAATATCTCGCGGTGAAGAGACTATTGTTCTGATTATTCAAGACCATGACAAAACGATTCAGTTTTTTTCCCAGTTCTCAGACTTGGATATCACTCATCATTTGTTCATCTTTTCTTTTCTGGACACTGAGTCCTTTAGAAGAGAAACCCAAACAAACGATGCTATTCCAAGCGCTGAATGATTCACGAATTACCGAACAATGATTATGATCTACCCTCGAAAATAAGAAAGAATCTAATCTTAAACTTTGCATCCTCTAATGTAAAGTATCCATAAATAAATGGTGTCGCCTTTGCAGCTGATTTTTCTCAGGAAAAAACTGCAGGTATACGTATAAGACCTCAGATAATTAGGAAGCGTTGATGATAGCTTATTGTACTAAACAATTCCTCAAATAAATTAGAGATGGGCCAATTGCTATATCCAGAGCGTTTGACTAAAGCTTGTTAATTTGGTAACTTGTAATGATATTAAAGAAAGTGTCATACCATACACATACTGCCGGTACAAAAAGACATGGTTAGCATTGCACCTGCATCCGTAGCTGTCACGCAGAAAATTTTCAGTGTAAATTTATTGGGATAACTTCCGTTCGTGCCTCCCATCTAAGATCTGATAACCCTTTGTTAATTAAAGACACGCATTCTTTAAAAATTGGCCAACACATACAAATGCTCTGTGTATTTTCAAACTTTCCCTATATTCACATTCAACAAACCAAATCATCATTCACCTGTTAAAAGATATTATGATTCAGCCATGATCTACTTCCCGGATATTTGATTCAGTGATTTCCATCAACCAATTTTTTTTAAGATTAAGATAATGATTCAGCAAGAATTGCTTATCATTCGTTTAGAATATGAATTGATGCATGAGCAGTCTAACATACGAAAAAACACTACGGCTAAAACAACAAAGTCTGGTTGTCATTTTTTAAATCACAATCACACATGTGCTTGAAAGATGTGCATAGTATTTCGAACGGCGTTGCCAGTTTTAATATCTAACTTAGTTTGTTACGATTTATAGATCCCGAAAATGTTCCTGTGGACTGATGAGAGCCTTTGCAAGCTGTGGAACAATTTTGCCATTTTCCTGATATGTGCGCATGCATGTACTGCGTGGTCGATAATTGCATCAATATGTGTTTTTCAAGTCACGAAAGCTTCAGAACTATCCATGCAATTCTTATTAATGTTTTATTCTACCGTCAACAATACCTTTTAGAAATAGTTTCACTGTATTGCCTGCGTCATGGCAATACAGATCGTATTATACTCTTCTCGAAATAAATTTCAGTCTGACTCATAACGATAAATTCCGGTGTAAATTTTGGCACCAATATATCCCATGGGCCATTACAGAAGTGTAAAATGAAACAATGTCAGTATAAGAAAACTATGCTTTTGCATCTGTTTAAAAGCTTTTCACACATGAAAGATATTGGATCAAAATTCATTCCGATCTGTTTCGAATCAAACCGCGGTCAGCGAAGGATACGAGAAAAGTGAAAAGGCAGATAAGAAAGGGGTGGGGTCAATTGAACGGCCGGTGTTGATATGCAGCCCAAGTTCGTTCACTCACGGCGAGCTTCCCGAGTCCCCGACCCGGCATACGGAGGAACGGAACGGAACAGTTCAGTGTCCGGCGGGATGTGATCTAGTGAGGGTGTGTGGCGTTGCGTCTCCCGCCACTTGCTTGAATTGTGGTTGCACTGTTTTAATAACAAAAAAAGGTTCTAGTGTGAGTTCATTGTGATTCCTATACGCATGCTTCATTTGACCCCTTTCTATTATGAAGCCTGTGACGTTGCAAGAAAGACGGGTGCAAAGATACGAGGAGGATATATTTTTCAAAAAGGAATAAATAATTTTGCGAAGCTCAGCTCTTGTTAGAGGTGCCAGATCCATTATTACTAGGACCTGCCTTATTTTTGTTTAGCTGGCAACTTTTTTTTTTTCGGTCAAGGTATGTCGTCAAGTCATTTTTATTTTTGTGTCACTAATTCCTTTGTATTTGATGTGCATTTCCCTTGACAGCGCCTGTATTTTCTAGAATAGTGTTCCTTACCATTTTTACCCAAGCATGTATTTGAAGTAATTTGATGGGGAATAGGTGTAGGTTTGATGGGTAAAAGTATACCAGAAAAAAAAAAAACTAGCCTGTGGCTGATGCAACTTTGTAATTATATGAAAAATAAGAAAAACATATTTTTTTTTCTCTCGCTTTTTAGGCCGAGTAGACATCACTCCGCGGTGACCGCTTTGGAAAAAATTTTGGTAGACAGTTTTCACTGTCATTGACGAATGAATTTCTTAAAAAAAAAAAATGTTGAGCATCTGATGGTGTCATAGTCTACGGTACAGCCTTGCCATTGAATAGTCATGGTTTCTAATGATTATACCTTCCTGAAGCTTTGTTTTCACCTTATAACTGCCCTTGCAGCTTGCACGGGACACCACTCGTTGCTTCATCCGTCAATCATTTTTCGAGAGCTAGCATATGGCGGCACCTGTCCCTAGTCCCTACTCATCTGCTTCACCTAAACACCTGCGCACACCAAATAAGGTTATTGTACGATGCCATTTTTTTTTTCTCTGTGGATTTGACACGCACATGCATAAGACCGGGTCGTTGTCACGCCAAATTGTATTGTCTGTCGATGGTTCTTTATTTTATCTTTTTCGTTGGCTAAGAGATATATTTATAATTTTTTTTACGCTATAGCCTAAAGGATTACAGTACTTGTACTTAAACATAAATATAAGGGAATGGTTGGTAACTTACTTAGCTGATGTTTCCTACACACACGCACACACACACACACACACATTATATATAATATAATATATATATATATATATATATATATATATATATATATATATATTATATATATTATGTATTGGCCACTTTCTCACCAGATATATATGCATTTGTAGTATCACAAGAACCTTTAAACTTTATGATTCCCTCACACTTTTACAATACGCTTATTACTGAGCTTTGAACCCAAATGAAGAAACCCTGACGCCCATAGCAGAATTCGAAACCACTCACGTTTACATCCGGTTGAGGCTACCATCTAGTGCACGGCCACGAAGAAGGGATACGTGTATTGGGGCGGATACATCAGTCAAATACAGAAACGAATTGTAGTAGAGTCCAGGGGTGGCCATTCTTTTGGACTCCGTGATCTAAAGACTGAAACACACACACACATGTATACGTATACTATATGCTTGTTTGTTTAGGATTGTGGGGGAACGGCGATCGACTGTTTGGCCACCTCTGGAATAGAACAATCTACACCATCGTCAGGGCTTATTCATTTGTGTCTTCATTTTGGTTTGAGGCCTTGTAGTGACACGCAAACTCAAAGAGTGTGAAGAATCAAGAAATCATGAAATCTGGTCTGTGAAGCCAAGCACTGGGGGACTTGCGGCCATTCAAATGCTTAATGATGACTGTGAAATTTGAAAATAAGATTTGGAGAGTTTGGACGGCAGAATAAAGGGATCTAGGAAGTGAAGGAGGAGTAGTTAAGTATATCTTAGTTTTACCAGACCACTGAGCTGATTAACAGCTCTCCTAGGGCTGGCCCGAAGGATTAGATATTTTTAATTGGCTAGGAACCAATTGGTCACCTAGCAACGGGACCTACAGCTTATAGTGGAATCCGAACCTCACTATATCGAGAAATGAATTTCTATCACCAGAAATAAAGTCCTCTGATTCCGCGTTGGAGGAGGAGTAGTAGGACGGGGATCTACTTGTGGGGGGTGGGGGAGAAAACCCCTCAGTTGCATTAAGTGCCAGTTAGCGTGGTTGAACAGCAAAACTGAAGGAAGGGAGCGGGAACAGAAGTAAAGTAAAAGAACAAAATGTGGATACAGCTAAGGGGCGAAAGCACTTTCGGTAATGTCTACAGTGGCCTATTTAAGGTGTACTAATGGTAGAACCCTTTACAGAGAGAACAGAGAAGTTAAGAGGTCACATCACATACACTATCTATATATCATATATATATATTATATAGATATATATATATATTATATATATATATATATAGTATTTCATATATACATATAAATGTGTGTATATATTTATACTATATAATGTGCTACTGTATACACATATACATATATATATTATCTACTGTATATTACTAATATATATATATTATATATATATATCTATATATATATATATATATATATATATATCTATCTATCTATTATCAAAGTATATACATATAAATGTGTGCATATATTATACTATATAATGTGTTTGTTTGTGTATGTATCTGTGTACAATTGTCCCTCAGGGAAATGAGATGTGGTACAACATCTGCTATATAAATCACGTGTCAGTCTGATTTGATTATAATTCCTCCATACATATATATACGTATATATATAATGTATGATATTATACTATTTATATCTATATATATATATATATAATATATATATATATTTATATATGCATGTATGCATTATACAATTATGTTAGAAACACTTGAATTCCAAAGCTCTTTCCAGTTCACTAAGAGCGAGGTCCTTTTCATAAATTCGCCCAACGATTTTAACTTTTGCGGATCGGACTTTTCATTTACGCAAGAATTTTGCTGGTGCAAAGGCCAGCTTCGTATTACGACGTAAACGATTGCTCTGATAGTAAGTGGCGTCTTGCGTTACTCTCCGGTACGTAAACGAGAAATTGGAATGACGCTGAGCCTAAAAGTATATTGTGGTGAATGGCGTCTGGCCTTCCTTGGAGGACTTTTATTCCCTTATTAACAGTGTTTAGAGTTATGGAAAGCTGAATGGAAAAAGAAAAGACGTTGGAAATTGATCTTCATTCATTCACGTGAATAATTATCGTTTACTCGTTGTCACTGGCATGTATAATTTTTTCAATATTCAGCCGTTTCCAGTAACATTCATGTTTAATTCTCATTCAAAAGAATATTCGCCGAGAACAGGAAGGTTAACGCCCTTCAAGGCCACTTGTGTGTGTGTGTGTGTGTATTTCATAGTTTATTGTACTGGTGTTTCACAGCACTTCTCAGTTGCATTTTCAAGGCTGAACGATATTACTCGTAATAACGCTTAAAATATTTTGACAGAAAATGTAGACTTATTTCATTAGCATACCCTGGTAAAAGCAAAATATGATAGAATAGTAAAAATTGTATAAAATAGAAATAAAAAAAACATAAAAAATCAAACGTCAAAATCTTAATTAACATCACGGGTTACAACAATAAAATTTAAAGTGAGACGCAATGAAAAACTAGCAAAAGCAAAATATATTAAAAGGTCACAATAAAGCTAAAAGGAATATAGAATATATATATACTATATATTATATTAAATATATATAAGATATATCTATATATAATATAATTATATGTACACATACACTACAGAGTTAAACACTCACCCAGCGGGTTGCTCCAAAGAGTATATATATACAACTAATAAGAAGACCTTTTAGTGACCGAGAAACGAAAGACTAAGTCAAAGGAACATTACGTAATGTATACAATTGGATAGAGGAATTTTGCGAATTTAACGACGGAACTAGCTTTTTTTTTTTTATCATTATGTAATACATGTAGTTCCTTTTCATTTTGTGCGTGTCCTATAATTTGGAAATGTTTGGTCTCTACGAGTATGTGCGTTTTACATGTTTGAATGATTGCGAATATTCGATTGTTACGGATTGGAAGCCTTCTTCCTGTCCTGAAAATTACTCATGTATCAGAGCCCAAGCGCTCTAGTAGTCTTTTTGTACATCTCAGATAGGTCCCGCGACTACATCTAGGGCAAATATATTTATACACAATTTGGACGCAAACAACGGACTAGGAATGTAGGTAAAATGTTGTTTATTGAATACACATAAAAATGATTCACATATAACAATTTAATCTAGTTTTACAAATTGTATGTTGTATATCTCGATGTGCCCATAATGCTGAACATTTTTCATTGCTGTCCATAGAAAACGTGCCTAAAGTCAAATGCATTTTCGTGCATACGCACGAGAGAGAGAGAGAGAGAGAGAGAGAGAGAGAGAGAGAGATCGAATAGATTGAGTACTTGGGGTCTGTCAAACAGAACAGCAAACGCAGTGAGACATCAACCCACGCAGCCGCAGTAACATTCCACTGTAACGGCATTGACAAATTAATTGACTTTTGCCGAATGGACCTGGGGGAATCAAGTGTACTACTTCATTTCCCGCCATGTTTCACGGGCGAGTACGTCCCTCGCTATTCCTCAGGTGATTATGTATCCCATGGATGCAACTAGTGATCGAAGAGTAGGGTCACGTTGGGGACTGTGGAATAGGGAGCAGGGTGAATAGAAGGGTTGGGAGAGGGCAGGAGGGAGGGAGGGAGAATGGAGGGAAACAGTGGTGAAAAAAAGAAAAAAAAATAGGAACAAGGGAAACATCTATGTGGTAGAGGGGAAGGCGAAGTCACCGTCGGTATTGAACGGACCGGTTGTGCTCTTGCAGAAGCAAGGGCTGGGTGCTGGTTTGCGAAGACTCGGTATACTACACATCGCTCTTGGTCGATCACCTATCAGCTCTTACTGCCCTTGTCTGCGTCAGTCTCCTCTTCCTTTCTTCCTTTTGTGTTCGTGTATCTATATCTTACATGGCTGGTGAAGCCGTATGATGACAGAACAGCCTACTCTTTAACGCCTTTGCCGTAATTTAAGATTGATTTTGGTGAATTGATCTGTCGCTTCCACACCAACTTGGTTGTATGAAGCCACCAGCAGCATTTCTGGTAAAAGGAATAGGACAAATGGTAATAACAATGAATGGTTATGCTTTTTACAATCTCTCTCTCTCTCTCTCTCTCTCTCTCTCTCTCTCTCTCTCTCTCACCCGCCGTTACCTCATCTGTCTGTCTCAGTTCTCAGTTGCCACAGACGGCGATGGCTTTACTTATCATTGATTACCCTCTTATCCTCCACCGCGGAAGGTGAATGACCTCACTGTTCCAGCTGCCGCAACATTTTGTGCATCTCCGTGTACGTGTGTGAGAGCGCGAACGTGTTCGTGCGTATATATGAGCGTGTATATAAGGTTTCAGTCTAGGGTTTTGCTTGTGGTTGTTCCTCTCCAGTGTTTCTTTTGTTCCTGAACGTTCTCTTGCACTCTTATTGTAGCCTTCCCCAGCCCCACTTGCTTCGCTTTCCCCCAACTGCTGACTGTGGAAGTTATCACCTACTCGCATTCTGATTTAGGTTCAAGAATTACAAGCGTTTTCATTTGTATATATGTTACAGTAAATATATGAAACCAGGGATTCACGAAATCAAGGATTTACGAAATTCGCTTAGGAACATTTGATCCTTGAGGGCTAGTACTATTCATTTACACTGTTTCGTCGTGTTTAGTACGAGCCCCTGGGGGATCAAACGCACTTCGGGACATTTGATCTCACCAGGGGCTAGTACTAATCCACGGATTTCACATGTAACATAAATTGCTGGCTTACCTGAGTCAAGTGCTTCATGTGATGTGACCGATTTCGTTGATATTTTTAGGTTGAAGTAGAATAGGATTTATAACTAAAGGAAATTGTGTCATTCCTTCTCTTGCTTTTCATTTTGAATTTTATTAGACTACCATTTGGTTTAGGTTGAGTGTACTCAGCTAGTTATATACTTTACGTAATGATTTTATTTTGTTAAAAGCAGGAAAGGATTATTATTATTATTATTTTAAACCTTTCGAAATCTGTAGCCACCGATCTGGGAAAAAAAAGATGGAATGTATCGTTCCTCTTTGCATTTAGCGAATGGCAGGAGATATTAAAAAGAGAAAGTTATTAAAGTATAATGGGTTTAATGCAGACATATGTTGTCAACGTCAAATAAAAAAAAAGAACATAAGACAAAACTTTTAGGCAGATTCACGATGTTGGCAACGGATTCACTCACCTCAAATAGTTAAGTCAGGCGGAGCTTCTTAAAATGAAGGTCGGCTTAAAAAAAGGCAACTTTTAGTTTTCTGTAAAAGAAACTATGTCCGTCCGTCCTCAGATCTTTCAAAACTCTTGGCTGCTTTCTCCTGAAATCTAACTTTTCGTCTACTTGAGTCATAAGGACACCTCTCCGTAATATCCCTAAGATGCCTTGGGCTTCCTGCCTGTAAGCGATGCTGTATAGTTCATCTTGTAGTAGATGGTGACCTTCATATCCTCCTTCCCTGGTCTCCTTGCTTTTTTATCCTTTTGGAAATTCATCTCTTTCTCTTAGATACAAGTTTCAATTGGTATTCATGGAAAATGTTGCCAAAACTACTTTTTTCACATTTTAGCAGAGTACTATATGAAATGAAAATGCCCCGATCGTCAAACTGTTAAGTAATATATACACGAACCCGCAATTAGGAAAAACTGTTTTAATATTGTGCCTTCATTTAACAATCATAAATACTAGAAAGCTTCAGCTCCCACGAGTCACAGACGAGAAATCAATGGTTACATTTAATCGAAATTCCCATTTCCGAAAGGTAATTTTCCAACAGAGGGATTCCTTGGCTATTTCACCTGATGGATTGAAGAGTAAATGTTCAAGCGGATTCTTATTCTAGGCACAAGACCAGCCAATTTTAGCACAAACACAGCTGCATTCTTTTCTTTTGAATATAGCTGCGTTTGTGCTTAAATTAGATTGCTTTGTGCTTAGAATAAGAACTCATTAGAACAATTACTTTTTCACGCATCAGGTAAAATAACTCCTTTGGTCGAAAATGATCCTCTTTTAATGAAGTCCAGTAGTATTCTAGTTGATTTGTCTTGATGACACAGTGCAAATCAAAGGAAATTTTCAGCTTTCTCGTGCTCCGAGAGGAATAAATAATTCTGATTGGCAGAGTTAGCTTAAAGTAAAAGAAATCCGAACATGGAACGGGAAATTCAAAATCTGACAAATCAGATACACCTAAAAGAGGTTTTGACTCGCAATATTCAACCACATGCCACTGGCCAGAGAGAGAGAGAGGAGAGAAGGAATAGCGAGAGAGAGAGAGAGAGAGATAGAGAGAGAGAGAGAGAGAGAGAATTTAAAAACCCTTGAAACCCCAGGCATAGTTTTATGGTAAAAAAAAAGGACCCATGTTATCACTGGAGCCATCGAGAGAACTGGGTTTTAGGTTTCATGCGTAATCGGTTCACATTTAGGTTATTTTACTGTAAATGATAAATGTGCCGGGAGGCAAATTCCTGAGATGTATGTTAGTATCGCACTAGCCCCGGTTATTTCTGGCAGCCAGTCCCTGTAGGTGCACTGTAGGGATTACTTAAAGTACTGAGCAGTGTACCTTCGGCCCCTAGCTGCAACCCTTTTCTCTCCTTGTACTGTACCTCCTTTCATATTTTCTTTCTTCCATCTTACTTTCTATCCTCTCCTAACAATTGATTCATAGTGCAGCTGCGAGGTTTTCCTCCTGTTACGCCTTTCAAACCTTTTACTGTTATTTCAGTATCAGCGCTGAATGGCCTCATAGATACCAGTGCTTGGCCTAGATCCTATATTCAATGCAATTCTGCAGCCAATGATCCGTCCACCTTAATAACAGACGTGTGCTTCTCTATCTAGTGTTCTGTGGGAAACCTATCGGTTGTCAATAGCACTATCGTATAATGGAAGAGGGAAAGTTGTAATCTGACTACTTGGTACTCTGGTTACCTTTGAGCCAAGTCTCCTCGACGCCATTGACTCTCGGGATGAGAGAGGGGAAAAAGTTAAGTATATCTTAGTTATACCAGACCACTGAGCTGATCCCGAAAGGATTAGATATTTGTACGTGGCTATAGTAGATTCATATCAGCCGTGCATTTGATGTCTAGGCCACTCCCTTACGACGGTCCTGATTGGCTGCTGATAAGCCAATGACAGTGCTGAAACTCTCAGCCTCTCTCGAGAGTTCACAGGCAGGATGTATGTTCCATCTTTCCTGAGGTATACGTCTTTCCGGAGAGGTGGAACATGCATCCTGCCCATGTGAACTCTCGAGAGAGACTGAGTTTCCAGCCCTCTCATTGACTTCTCAACAGCCAATCAGGAGCGTCGTAAGGGACTGGCCTAGACATCAAATGCACGGTTGATGTGAATCTACTATAGGAACCAATTGGTTACTTAGCAACGTGACCTACAGCTTATTGTGGGATCCAAACCACACAGAGAGATGAATCTCTATCATCAGAAATCACTTCCTCTGATTCTTTGGTGGCAGGGCAGGGAATCGAACCCGGACCTTGAGATCGGTAGTCGAGCACGTAACCCACTCGTTCTACGAGGAACAAAAAGACGGAAAGGGGTTGGTATAGGTGAAAGGAGCGCGGTCTGGAGGAGTGTTCCGTGGCGGTTTGGATAGAGATAGTTTGTGCTTGTTGGGACGTCCCAATCTGTTGTTCCATAGGTTGTTCTGATAGGGTTGTTGTAAGTTTGTTTTGCAGGTAGTGCCCTGACGTCTAATAAGGTGAGTTTTTGGTTAGGCATTTTTCATGTTATTTTGAACTACATGAAGGTAGTCTAACAGATGACATAGAATGTAAGGTTCATACGAGGTAGAGATGGTTAGGGAATGCAATCTCTATTTCATCGAATTTGAAATGCAAATAGACTTCTTATAACATTTGACGGTGTCTGTCTGAGGTTATATGGGCTCTTATGACCGTCTCCATAGATTCTACATTTCACCAATATAACTTAAATATAATTTATTTCAATAGGAAAGTATCACGCCTCCTAACAGCACTAATAACACTTTATTCAAGAATCCTTAGTTTTTACTGCAATGCAGTGATTGCATTCGATGTTTTCATCTCTCTCTCTCTCTCTCTCTCTCTCTCTCTCTCTCTCTCTCTCTCTCTCTCTCTCTCTCTCTCTCTCTCTCTCTCAGAAATCTAAAATTCTGTTACATTTATTACGTGTTTGCTTTGGAGAGAAGAGGCAAACAAGGTATCTTTCCCCTCACACAAAAGCAAACAGGTGGTACAAACACAACTTCGAGGAAAAACTGGAAAAACTTTTCGGTCGATGCAGAGGCCACAAGGAACAGCGACGGGAGAATTGTTCTTTTAATTACTGGCGAAGGGCGGCCTCTTGAGCATTTAGGAGACAGGAAATAGTTATCGGTATTGTTAGAGGAGTAAGGTAAATTCACAGTTTTCATATAATAAAGATAAGTTTTCATGTGTAGACGCGTGTGACAACATGAAGGAAGTTAGACTTTTTAACGTTCATGCACTCCGTACTTCTTGGATATTAGAGTTTTACCTTTCATAACTTTTTCCAGTTCCATTTAACTAACATATTTTCCATCTCCTGATCTTGGTCCACCTCCTACGAATTCTTTCATGGTATTCCACCAAATTCCACCAAAGCTAGACGTGACACCGCCTACGGTCTCAAGGGAAGATGATCATAATTCACTTTCCTCCCACTAAAGGGTCCACATCCCCCCAAAAAGACAAGGGCCCCTTGGGCTTTGGGACTTGATGCATCTTCATCCACAACCCATTGTCCTTGTTAGGCCAGGCCAGGATAGCAGTGGCCTTCGAATATGCCTTAATATGTGTGAATACACACACACACATATATATATATATATATATATATATATATATATTATATATATATAGTATATATATAAGTAGTGCTACCTGCGAGGTTTTCCTCCTGTTACACTTTTCAAACCTTTTACTGTCCATGTCTGTTTCAGCGCTGAATATATATATATATATATATATATTATATATATATATATATATATATATAATATATAATATATATATTTCATGTTGCAGCTAGCACTTCTTTCTGCTAATGAAAACATCACCTCGTTAGGTCCCACGCCACTGCAGAATCACCCGCCCATTTTATTCCAAGTTGAATTCGTGAAAAAAGATAAGACCTCTTGACGCGGAGAAGTACGTGAGTCTCCCCCTTTTTGATCCGAGTACAAGAGGGACTTGAAGGGTTCTCTGTGTACCCCTTTACCCCTCTTCTCATTTCTTGTGTCTTATTTGGAACGTTTTCGGTACGGGGGACGGTGAGGTTTGTTGCAGTGCCTTTAATTTTGGTAGTCATTTGGATGGATGTCAAGGAAACACGTAACTTTGTTCATATCGCAAACCAAGCCCTTTTTTCAGAACTTCATGTTCAGGTTCCGAATAGCTGTTTGTTCAAGAGCAACATCCAGACCACGAAGGGCGTCTCATCCTTTTCAGGGTCAACAGCGATGTAAAGCAGAGAGAGGAGAGAACGTAAGAAAAATAGTCTTTATAGAAAAGCAAGAAATACAAATATAACGGAGAAGCAAACATTGCTTGTGGCGCTTTCTGAAGGTTTCGGGCTTTTTGTTTACTCTAATCGTGGAGGAAACAACAGGAGAGGTAAAAGGTATAGTTCCTTTCCTTCAGGGAGGAGGTTCCCTCACGTATATATCTGTCTTTCTCTGCTCCTTGTTTCTCTTTCCCTCCAACCAAATTCAAGATGTTCGAGTCTTACAGCCCGCCGTCCTTATTCCCTTTTCAGTTTTCTGTAAAAGAAACCCGTTGATTTTGCTTTGTCTGTCCGTCCGCGCTTTTTCTGTCCACCCCCAGATCTGAAAAACTACTGAGGCTAGAGGGCTGCAAATTGGTATGTTGATCATCCATCCTCCAATCATCAAACAGATCAAATTGCAATCCACTTGCCTCAGTAGTTTTGATTTTATTTAATGTTAAAGTTGGCCATGATGGTGCGTCTGGCATCGCTATAGGTGCCGCCAACAACACAGGCCACCACCGGGCCGTGGCTGGGAGTTTGATAGAGAATTTATTATACGCTGTACAGAAAAGTCGATTGCGCCGGAGGAACTTCGGCGCATTTTTTACTTGTTTGTTTCTTGCTTTTGTTGGGATGTTTTAGAACTTTTGGTGAGACTAGTCCTAACAAGACAAATTACTCCCTTTATGGCTTAATTAACAGTTTCCTTCCTAGCATCCAACTGAAAAACATTCCAATGATTTTATTTCGACTGTTAGGGAACTAAGTATATCTTAGTTTTACCAGGCCACTGAGCTGATTAACAGCTGGCCCGAAGGATTAGATATTTTTACGTGGCTAAGAAGCAACTGGTTACTTAGCAACGGGACCTACAGCTTATTGTTGCATCAGAACCACATCGAGAAATGAATTTCTATCACCAGAAATAAATTCCTCAGATTGTTCGTTGGTAGAGCGAGGAATCGAACCCGGATCCTGAGATCGTTAGTCGAGCACGTAAACGACTCATCCAATGAGGAACGTAGCGTAATTAACGAACACGGCCTCAAGGTAAAGATGCAGTGAAAAGAGGGTGTATAGAAGATGCCTCGAGAAGGCCAAAAGGACGGGGAGAATTAATAAAGAGGACGAGTTCAGCGTGAGTGGAGGAAGGAGGTGGACGGTTGGGGTCTTCCCTGCATCTTCGAAAGGAATTTTCAGATATTCCAGCGTCCTGTTCAGCTTTAATGTCCGGCGGGCATTTCCTTATTTCTGAACGGGATTAAGTTTGCTGTTCAGTCGTTTTCTTTCTCATTTTTCTGTTGGACTTTATCACTGGATACTGATAAAACAACTTTGCATTTCATGATTAAGTGTGTTTGTCATTGTCTGGCATCTTTTTCTCTACAAGGAATTTAAAACGGTATCAATCATTGACCTTCATATATATGAAAATGAATGTCCTCGACTGTACATTGAAATTAAGTAGTTACCGTTAAGGTTCAGATTTGTCGGATAAGCAACCCGTTCCCCTTCCAACAGACCTGACTTTTTAGGGACCGAAATTAAACTTGTTCGTCAGATGAAGACCTGTCACACTGTGGGAAAGAGGGCTCTGTGGTAGCATTTGCTTGTGGCTTTAAAAGTAGTGTGATTAAAGCACTTCATGGAAGATAAGAATTTAGAATCTTTTTCAACACGTGCACCGTTCCACGAATTTTTTCCTTGGAACAGCTCCTCGCTTTCAGCTGATGCTAAAATAAAGTCGTTTGAACTGAAATACTGGAATTCTCCTCCTTCTTGCTCAGGACGAAGGGGGAGGGGGGTTGTTGGTGTTCAGGGTTTCCTTCTTTCTGCTCTCCTCTCCTCGGCCATTATGACTATTTTCTACTGCTCTCAATGATTCCGGAATGCGTTTGCATTACCACAAGTGGACGTTACGCAATCTTGGTCAACTCGGGGAGTCGCGAAATGTCACGAGTGAACTGATTACGTAACTCTGAGAAAATCGTAAGTAACGTTCTTTTAAGCAAAATTAAAACCTGCGAACCCATCCGGGAACAGATTCTCACTCCCCTAAAAACTATTTTTTTTTACTCGATTAGTTTTGTTTAAAAGACAACTATTGTGCCGGCTTTGTCTGTCTGTCGGCACTTTCTCTGTCCACCCCCAGATCTTAGAAACAACTGAGTCTAGAGGGCTGCAAATTGGTATGCTGATCATTCACCCTCCAATTATCAAAATACCAAATTACAGCTTTCTAGCCTCAGTAGTTTGTATTATATGTAAGATTAAAGTTAGCCATAATCGAGTGTCGGTCAATGCTATAGGACACGCCACCACCGGGCCGTGGCTGAAAGCTTCATGGGGTTTGGCTCATACAGCATTATATACCAAGACCACCGAAAGATAGATCTGTTTTCGATGGCCTTGCTTACACCAGGATTAGTAGAGGTTTATACGCTGTACAGAAAACTCGATTACTTGTTTTTCATTGCCGGATCACAGCTTTTCTCCTGCCACACACAATCTTACCTCTGCAGTCCTTAATTAACTAACTTGTGTATGCGTTCTCCCAGTCCCAAGACTATTGGGAACCTATAACCGAGACCTCAATCTTTCTATCCTTAAGCAATTAAACTATGATACACTTCTCTCGCGCACCACATTCACTCAAATTTCAAACTCCAAGATCTGGTATGCATGGAGAAGCATCCTGACCTGAGAAATCAGCTAATCACTTTCCTCAGCTATGAAAGTTGTGCTAAATTTTATCATTTTAAATCTTTCATTTTCGATACTTGTTTTTCGACAATTTTTGGATGTACTCTGCAGTATATGAGAATGTAGTTGCATTGTGAATCTAGAGTAGCTCTGAAGAACACCATGGATTGGTATGTATGCATGTATTTATGTATGTATGTATGTATGTAGTTTCATTGTGAATCTAGAGTATCTCTGAAAAACACCATGGATTGGTATGTATGTATGTAGTTTAATTGTGAATATACGAATGTATGTATTGTTCATTTACAGCATTTATTAATGTAAGCTTAATATAAACATTAGGCTTAGCTTTTTGTGCGTCATGCCAAACCACTTCTCTGTATAGAATCCTTGCAGATACCTTTTGTTAAAACGTTAGGATTTTGTCTCGATTTTTGCTTAAGTGTAGTTAAGGAGCAAATCTTCGATTGACCTCTAAGTGAACTTGTTTACTTAATCATAGATTTACCGCACACGCGCTCGCGCGCACACACACACACACACACACACACACACACAGATGACAGTAGTTACTGTTAATGGAATATAGAAGTACGTTGATGATGACGTGTAGAAAATGTCATGGAAGACAAAGCCTAGTGTTCATAGCCCGAGATTTTGGAATTTTCCTGATAAATGCGCTCACAAACGCCCTAGGAATTCACAGGCAACATGGTCGGATAGTGCGAAGCCAGTTTTCAAGGATCCAGAGGAAATGATTTGTAAACAAATTGTGATGACATCACTTGACAGATTTCTTTCTCTCTTTCACCCTCCTGCATTCACACTAAAGCTTCACATTTATCTGTTCCGCCAAAAGCCTGCTTCTGTTCATGTGAGGATGAATAGCTGTTCATCCAGCTATTCATCCTTGCAGCCATCCTGCCATCCCCTCCAGCCCACCATTTACCCATCCGCCCCCTGGCACCCCCCGCCCCCGCCCCCAACCACCCTCTCCTCTATCCTGCTTCCTACTGACCTTTTCTATAAGGCAGCTTTAAGCACCTTCAACTAGAGAGAGCGGGCCAGAGCACGAGAGAGAGAGAGAGAGAGAGAGAGAGAGAGAGAGAACGCTTTAGTTTTGCAGCTTTAAAACTTGCATCTTTCGGTACTGTTCCTCCCTTCGCCATCGTTATGTTGGGTTGATGGGTTTATTTATACCGTGAATGAGTTCCAACTTTTTTGGGAAACGAACTGTTTTCATATTTTGGTTTTGTAAAAATGTCTGTCATTTTAAATTCCCAACGTTTTGTTGCAAAAACCAATATTGCAGCGATTTCATATTGACTCAAGACTTGACTCACCAAATTGGTATTCTCGTGGCACATGCATGTCCTTTTAGTTTTCTGTAAAAGAAAACTATTGAGATTGCTTTGTCTGCCCGCCCTCAGATCTCCAACACTACTGAGGCTAGAGGGCTGCAAATTGGTACGTTGATCATCCACCCTCCAATCATCAAACGTACCAGATTGCAGCCCTCTAGCCTCAGTTGTTTTTATCTTATTTAAAGTTAGAGTTAGTCATGATCGTGCGTCTGGCACCGCTATAGGTGCCATCAACACAGGCCACCACCGGGCTGTGGCTTAAGTTTCATGGACCGCGGCTGAGTTTCATGGACCGTGGCTGAGAGTTTCATACAGCATCATACGCTGTACAGAAAACTCGATCGCACAGAAGAAACTTGGGCGCATTTTTTACTATTACTGAAGACCGTCTAGTATTTGCCTATGAAGACATATTCTTTTAGTTGCACAATTTTTTCTTTAATTTAGTTTTGACAAATTTATGTCCTATTCCGCTGTCTTCCCCGTAAGGGATGGTGCCGTCAGTGGACCTCATGCGGTGCACCGTAGGCATTACTTAAGGTTTTTTGCAGCGTGCCTTCAGCCCCTAGCTGCAACCACTTTCGTTCCTTTTGCTGTACCTCCTTTCATGTTCTCTTTCTTCATCTCACTTTCCACCCTCTCCTAATACTTGATTCATAGTGCAACTGCGAGGTTTTCCTCCTGCTACACCTTTCAAATCTTCTGCTGTCAATTTCCATTTCAGCGCTGAATGATCTCGTGGGTCCCAGTGCTTGGCGTTTGGTCTAAATTCTATAATGAATATTGGATATTCCGTTTCTATTTTTCATTGTGTGTTCACTGCCGTACTGAAATCCCCCTGTGACAAAGAGCTCTCTCTCGACGTGGAGAACGAGTTTTTTTTTAAATAAATTCTTCTTCTATTCAGGGTCATTATCTATTCACGCTGTTTCATTCCTTGAAAAGCAGTTGTTCATCAACTAATGAGAGCCATGATGAGATTCTTTCATAAAATTATTGATTCAGCATTATAAGGGGAGGGAACGAAATCTAGTAAAAAAAAAAAAATAACAAAAGCAAAAAAAAAAAGGGGGGGCCCGATGCAGTTTTAAATTCTGTATTTATGTAAGTTTATCACTCCGTCAGTTGCTTTAACATTCAAACGCCAATTATTTTTATTGGTGTGAGGTTGCATGTAGCGAAGATAAATGGAAGGTATGAGACTAAGGCTCCGCCTGATCTAGTCAGATAAGATGTGACAAACTTGGTCTCCTGAAAAACGTTGTTGTAAGCATTATTATTATTAGTAGTATTTTGTAAGGGGTCCACAATAATAAAAAAAAAAAATGTTAAGAGTTCGTGTATAATCTAAAAACACTTTTTAAAGTTTTGGAACCCTTCCCACACGAACTCTTAATATTTTTTCTTTTTTTATTGTGGACCCCTTAGAACACTATAATATACTCTCGTGATAGAGTTTTTCCCAATTATTATTATCATTAATTTCAGTAGAAGAATCTATTCACATGGAACAAGCACACCAAAGGGGCCCACTGACTTGAAATTCAAGCTTCCAAAGAATGGTGGTTTCAACCTCCCACCGCAGACCCCACACTGCAGCAGTAACGGATCATGATACAGAGCCGGTGATTTTTCGTCTCCCCCGTGACATCGGAGTGGCCATCACGGCAACTACTCTAACAGCGGACCAGCATATCTGCTGATATATTAAAATTTGAGTTCATATTCACTGATTCTTGTGAGTCATAAGTATTTCTGACCCTGTAGTACACTGAAAGAAGACACTGTTTCAAATTTTAGAGCAGCTGTCTCCTCTAAGAAACGAAATAATCAATGGACAAAAAATAATCAATGGAAAATGTACCCAAGGAATAGAAAATGCACTCCGGGAACATAACGTGCTTGATGGACGTGACATTTCTAGTCTACCTATATATATATATATATATATATCTATATATATTATATATATATATATATATATAATATATATATATACATATATTATATATATATATATATATATATATATGTATATATATATATTATATATTATATATATATATATCATATATATATATACAAGATTTATCCTGTATTCCAGGTTATCCATCGTTCCCCATCAATCCTCATTTTCTCGTATTTCCCTTCTTACCTCCCTTTCCCAATTTCTGTCTCCCGTAGTGGGCTAGTGCCGTCACTACATCTCGCATGGTGCACTGTCCGCATTACTTAAGGTTTTTGCAGCGTCCCTTCGGCCCTTATAGCCGCAAACCCTGTCATCCCTTTTAGTGTAACCTCCATCCGTATTCTTTCTTCCATCTTACTTTCCACCCTTTCCTAACAATAGATTCATAGTGCAACTGCAAGGTTTTCTCCTGTTACTCCTTTCAAACCTTTTCACCGTCAATTTCATTTCAGCGCTGAATGGCCTCATAGGTCCCAGTGCTTGGCCTTTGGCCTGCATTCTATATTCAACCCAACTCATTGCATGTGATTGACTGTTGAAGCGGGCAATAGGATTCAGGTGCCATATGAAAAATGTATGATTATAACTTTTGGCCATTTATGTCAAAGTAGGACTGGATACAAGATATGGTTATGATGTCTGATATGATTCTTATTGTGTTATATTATATTCCTCATCCATACATATTTCTTGTCTACTTATGCTTCCAATTGTTCCATACGTGTCTCTAGTGTCTTTCCAATAACAATATCCGCTTCGAGCGCCTCAGTGGCGTGATCGGTATGGTCTTGGCCTGGCACCTCAGCGGCCGCGAGTTCGATTCTCGGGGATTCCACTGAGGGGTTACAGATGTGTATTTCTGGTGATAGAAGTTCATTCTCGACGTGGTTCGGAAGTCACGTAAAGCCGTTGGTCCCGTTTCTGAGTAACCACTGGTTCCATGCAACGTAAAAACGCCATGCAAACAAACGGTATCCGTTTCGCAAATTTGTGAAGAAAACTGCAAAGGTATGAAGTGCGTATCAACTTCACTCCATATGACAATACTGGAAAATGTAGTTGAGAAGCTGGTCTATGAAATGCCTCTAAACCAGTGGTTTTCAACTTTTTTCATAACTTTACCCCTTATGAGCAACTCAGTATGACCATTGACCCCCCCTTTAGAATTTTTGATTCAATAATATATTTAGCAAGAATGTTATCAGCACTCAAATCTTTAACTTCAGTTTTCGCCTACTAAGATTTGGAATTGATGCATTCTGCCTTTTTATGGCAGATTTGGTCTTTTCCTGTTATAACCACGGTCTCGAAAGCTCTATAGACTGTGCGTACAACGAAGACTGCCGACTTTAGTAGATTCACATCAACCGTGCATTTGATGTTCAGGCCAGTCCCTTACGAAGCTCCTGATTGGCTGTTGATAAGCCAATCACAGGGCTGGAAACTCTCAGTCTCTCTCGAGAGAGTTCACATAGGTAGGATGTATGTTCCACCTCTCCTGAGGGATTCTTTTGAAAGACGTATCCCTCAGGAGAGGTGGAACATTGTGAACTTTCGCGAGAGACTGAGAGTTTCCAGCCCTGTGACTGTCTTATCAACAGCCAATCAGGAGCGTCGTAAGGGACTGGCCTAGACATCAAATGCACGGTTGGTGTGAATCTACTACTATAGTAGTAAACTCCACGATTTACTCTCCGTCGACGAATTCTGTGCAAGTTTCTCTTACCACTATACATCAGATGAAAAAAGGCACCGTGACCGTAGCATTCAGTTTGGGTGTTCGTAGGCTCTTGCACGCGTGCACTTTTGTGGAAAAAAAAAAAAGAAAGAAACATATCGATGGTTTTTCATTGTTCTTGAGGTTCTTTTCATTTCAACGCTTTATATTCTTCGCTCTTGTTGGGGGAAGATTCTAGGGGTCGAATACCGCTTCTCGGAGAGATACCAACGCCTAAGGGCTCTTCACATTCCCCTCCGTAGTCTCTCTCTCTCTCTCTCTCTCAGTTCTCTTAGTTGTGTGTTAAGGAACCGTGTAAACCGTCGGTCGGTGCCTCTTCACGTTCCCTCATTTCCTCCAACAAAAAAGATAATGGATTTTTCTTTTGTAACTGAGAGGACGAAGGGTATTCCATGTTAGGAAAATAGAATAATGAAAGACGGCATACAGGGAAATTACTTTGGGATATGCTGGCCAGAGTTGGGGACTTAAGGCATCTTATGTTTGGATGGTGTGATGGCCTATCTGTTGGTCTTTATTTGTCTATTTCTCTTTTCATTTACGTGTGATGGCCTGTTACCTTTGTGGTCTGATTTGTCGATCTCTTTTTCATTTACGTGTGATGGCCTATTCTGTGGGCATTTATTTGTTTA